>NC_138747.1:20105526-20320526 GCF_965113295.1 Leuciscus leuciscus | reverse complement strand
ACTTTAAGTTAGCGATTTAAAAGCCCCCAGCGGTGTCACACGTCGATTAACCAACATCCCTAATATATTTATATATAATTCGGTTGTTAAGACGTGACGTAACCACTCTCCGATAATACTCTTTCCGGGTCCAAAGTCCAGGTCCTCTCTACCTACCTACCGCTTTCGCTAGTGTTTTGGTTATTATTGAGTGTTTTTACAGTGCCGCAGTGCTGTGTCCCGTGTCCCGAGCTAACTCACTTCAACCTCGTAAATCTTCTTTTTCATTGATGCCTGGACTCTACCCTTAATTATGCCACCTGAGTGATGAGCTACACTAACACTCTGTTGGTGTTAAAGGAATTTAAACCCTTTTTGACCGCCAAGGGTGCCTCACTAAGAAGGACGTGATCGTAAATAAATGTACAGGTTCCACCATTGTTATTTCTGGACGAGAGGAGCGCTTGGACCCGGAAAATGCTAAACGTGACGTGTGACGTCAGACTTAACAATCGGATAGGACTACCTGAAAGAGAATTTAGCTTGCCCGACCAGAGTAGCCTGATTAGAACGTCAATGACAAAAAATTACTTGGAAATCACAAAAAAACGAGAGATTATTCTAATTTTATTACATTCATTTTAAGTTGCAATCAACAGTTGATAATAAATGTATTACTGATCAATGGTGTGCGCACCTGAGGCTCGTGCAGCTTCTCCAGGAGAAACGTAAACAAATGAGCGCAGCACACAAAAAAGAAACCCAGTTAACAACATACTGACTATAAAAATTACAAATATGGAGTTTTTATATATTTTATAACCTATGATAGAGTTAAGCAACCTCACTTGACGAGTAGGCTACTGTTTCCTGAATACAATCACGATTGAAACTGTGACATTGATTTCATACAACAGGTTAATAAACAGTTATAATTAAGTCACTTACATTTTAGATGCAATATTGACTGTTTTTGTTCTGTTTCAGCAGCAAAAATAGTTAAACAAAGTTCACAGCAGAACCGTCGCGCATCTCATAGCAACTTGTTTTCTCATTACTGAATGATTCAGCATTTAGAACGAATCGGTTGACTCAAAGATTCAATGATCAATCCATAAACATCTGTCTCAATCATGAATGACTCAGTCATTCGAACGAATCGTTTGAACGAATGAATCAATGACTCGGTCATTAAGATGGTCGCCTGGCGACACCTAATGGCGGTTTAGTGTTACGTTTAAAAGTATCATTCTTTCCAACGTGTGTGCACCATTATCAATGTCCGTGCGGACGTCCGAATTTTACTTTCACTTTTATATTAGCGATTTAAAAGCACCCGCTCGTGTCACACGTCGATTAACCGTTGGGAAAATATCCTCACAGTCATATACCTAATACATTTATATTTAAATACAATATAGGCCTACCTAGTAAAAAGTTTTATATACTATATTTATATCCTTTTGGACAAAAGAGGGCAGTATAGCCCTATATTTGCTTTTTTGTTGAACCAAATAGCACTAAATAGCCTGTTTTTAACTTTTTTTATACTTCTTGAATTGCAAAAACAGAATAAAATGGGTTTAGTTCTAATATTTGTATAATTTTATATAAAAATAAACGGTGTATAATTACATTTGTAGAAGATATGAGATGTTTTCTGATTCCTTTTTTGACATTACTTTAATCCCTCGCCATATCAAAACCGTTTGAGATATTCAATATCCGTTCACAATTTAGAATCTTTAATGTATTTTCATCATGTTGAAAAAGTTTGGTGTGAATAAAATAAACCACTTAGCAGGAGTGGGTAAAAATGCAGAGGCTGAATTTGAAAATAAATACACATTCAAACCAAAATATCTGACTTCCTATTGGTCAGAGCTAATGGCTGCAAATTAGAAAGTTGTCCTGCTCGATGAGACCAATATACGGTACCGCCGGCTTTGGCCCTCCATCGCTGCTCGCAGCTATATATATATATATATATATATATATTATACAAACATATATATATACATATATATGTATTTATATATGTGTGTATATATATATATATATATATATATATATATATATATATATATATTATACAAACAATATATATATATATATATATATATATATATATATGTATTTATATATGTGTATATATATATATATATATACACCGTTCAAAAGTTTGGGGTCAGGAAGATTTTTAATGTTTTTAGGAGAAGTCTCTTCTGCTCACCAAGGCTGCATTTATTTGATTAAAAATACAAACAAAAACAGTAATATTGTGAAATATTATTCCAATTTACAACAGCTGTTTTCTATTTTAAAATATTTTACACTGTAATTAATTTATGTGATCAAAGCTGAGTTTTCAGCATCATTACTCCCGTCTTCAGTGTCACATGATCCTTCAGAAACCATTCTAATATGATGATTGATGGTCAATAAATATTAATTATTATTTTCAATGTTGAAAATAGTTGTGTACAGATTTTTTTTCAAAATGCGTTGATGAATGTAAAGTTCAAAAGAACAGCATTTATTTCAAATATAATTTTTTTAACATTATAAATGTCTGTACTGTAACTTTTAATCAGTTTAACTCATTCTCGATGAATAAAAGTATTGATTTATTTTATTTCTTTTCCCCAAAAATAAAATTAAAATTATTACTGACCCCAAACTTCTGAACGGTAGTGTTTAATGTTACAAAAGCTTTAGATTTCAGATAAATGCTGTTCTTTTGAACTTTCTATTCATCAAAGACTGTACACAACTGTTTTCGACATTTAAAATAATAATTAATGTTTCTTGAGCATCAATCATCATATTAGAATAATTTCTGAAGGATCATGTGACAGTGACGACTGGAGTAATGATGCTGAAAACTCAGCTTTGATCACAGGAATAAATAACAGTTTAAAATATATTAAAATAGAAAGCAGCTGTTTTAAATTGGAATAATATTTTACAATATTACTGTTTTTGTTTGTATTTTTAATCAAATAAATGCAGCCTTGGTGAGCAGAAGAAACTTCGCTTAAAAATCTTACTGACGCCAAATTTTTGAACAGTAGTGTATATATATTATATAAAAATGTGAGGGATAAGACACAGATAATTTTACTTGCCTGACCTGATTAGAACAATGAAAAAAACTTAAATGAAAAAATAACTTGGGAATCAATAAAACGGGGGCGCGATTGAACAGTGGACACATAAAAACATACTCTGTCATTTTGTTCAGAACATCATTCAAACTGCAAAGTGTTAACTTATATTTTTGTACAGTAGCAATAAAACACAACATTGTGCTTTTTTTAAATACATTCAAGCAATCCGCCCCGAAAATGAAACTAAAATGCTCACGGCTGCACAGGCATTCATAATGGTGCGCGTCCTCAGCGAGGAACGAGCAGAACAGAGTCAACGTTTTTTAGGTCATTCCTCCTTCCATAGGAATTTATTGAAAACGCTCGCTCTGCTCCGCACCATTATCAATGTCCGTGCGGACGAACATATTTTACTTTCGTTTTTAAGTTAGCGATTAAAAAGCCCCCTGCGGTGTCACACGTCAGTTAACCAGTGGTAAAATATTCTCACCGTCACATACCTAGTATATTTTTATATAGATATAATAGGCCTACCTGATTTTGAACACAAGAGGGCAGTATAGCACTATGTTTGACTTTATTTATTTATTGTTTAGACTAAACAACCATTCTGGCAGTTTTTAAACTTAAACATTCTTAAATTGAAAAAAAAGAATAAAATGAGTTAAGTTCTGATATTCATATACTTTTATATAGTAATAAATGGTGTATAATTACATTTTTAGAATATATGAGCCTTTGAGTGTTTCCTTTTTAGACAATACTTTAATCCCTCGCCATAGCAAAACCGTTTGAGATATTTATTATCCGTTCACAATTTAGCATCATTAATATATTTTTATCATGTTGAAAAAGTTTGGTGGGAATAAAATAAACCACTTAGATAAAGGTGGCTAAAAATTCAGAGGCTGATTTAGCAAAAAAATCCACATTCAGACCAAAATATCTGACTTCCTGATGGTCAGAGCTAATGACTTTAAATTAGAAAGTTGTCCGGCTCGATGAGACCAATATACGTACTGATTTTTGTAATTGTGGGTAAAACTAACCCCCCCACTTTTGTCAAAAACATTTTGAAAGTGACACACTTCCTGCTGCCAGTTGGTGGCGCTATAACTTTGACTCACAATAGTTACATCCATCTGATCGGCCTCTTACCACGAACACACTGCTGAAGTTTCATCAAGATCAGTTAATGCATGCAGAAGTTATTCCACTTCGTGTTTCTCTTTTCTCGCCATAAATTCGATTCCTCGCCACGGCCAAACCGTTCGAGATATCAAAAATCCGTCCGCAATTTAGCATCCTCAAAGTCTTGACTACATGCACACCGAGTTTGGAGGGGACACAGTGAATTTTCTAGGAGGAGTATTTCACATTCCACAGCAAGCGTTTTCCAAACAACCCATAATAGCCGACTTCCTGTTGGGCTGGCGTAAAACTTGACCAGGGGAAAGTTGTTCGGCCCGATGATATCTATATGTGTACTGAGTTTCAAATTAATTCATGCAAGCGTGTTTGATCTATGGACCAAGTTTTGGGACCCCGTTCAAGGGGGCGCTGTTGAGCCCCCCTGCCACGCCCGGGTACCAGCTTCAACCCGTCCCTGGGATTATTATATTAAATGTCGCAAACAGTTGTGTACAGTCTTTGATGAATAGAAAGTTCAAAAGAACAGCATTTATCTGAAATCTAAAGCTTTTGTAACATTAAACACTACCGTTCAGAAGTTTGGGGTCAGTAATAATTTTAATTTTATTTTTGGGGAAAAGAAATAAAATAAATCAATACTTTTATTCATCGAGAATGAGTTAAACTGATTAAAAGTTACAGTACAGACATTTATAATGTTAAAAAAATTATATTTGAAATAAATGCTGTTCTTTTGAACTTTACATTCATCAACGCATTTTGAAAAAAAATCTGTACACAACTGTTTTCAACATTGAAAATAATAATTAATATTTATTGACCATCAATCATCATATTAGAATGGTTTCTGAAGGATCATGTGACACTGAAGACGGGAGTAATGATGCTGAAAACTCAGCTTTGATCACATAAATTAATTACAGTGTAAAATATTTTAAAATAGAAAACAGCTGTTGTAAATTGGAATAATATTTCACAATATTACTGTTTTTGTTTGTATTTTTAATCAAATAAATGCAGCCTTGGTGAGCAGAAGAGACTTCTCCTAAAAACATTAAAAATCTTCCTGACCCCAAACTTTTGAACGGTGTATATATATATATATATATATATATATATATATATATATATACACATATATAAATACATATATATATATATATATATATATATATATATATATATATATATATATATATATATATATGTTTGTATTATATATATATATATATATATATATATATATAAATACACATATATAAATACATATATATATATATATATATATATGTTTGTATAATATATATATATATATATATATATATATATATATATATATATGTTTGTATTATATATATATATATATATATATATATACACATATATAAATACATATATATATATATATATATATATATATGTTTGTATAATATATATATATATATATATATATATATATATATATATGAAGAGTTCAGATGCAAAAGCCTCTAAATGCCATCTGAAATTTTCTTATAGAATGATCATTTTTATCAAGCTTGTATATTTAAGTTCAGTAATTTCACTTAAATGACAATTAATAGGTAATCTTCATTGCCATTTAAGTGAAATTATTGAATTTAAATATACGAGCTTGATAAAAATGATCATTCTATAAGAAAATTTCAGATGGCATTTAGAGGCTTTTGCATCTGAACTCTTCATATATATATATATATATAAATATAGCTGCGAGCAGCGATGGAGGGCTTAAGCCGGCGGTACCGCCACCCCGGTGCCTTTAGGTAACTAAAGGCACCGGGGTTGCGGTGCCACCGGCTTGGGCCCGTAATCGCTGCTCGCAGCTATATTTATTATTATTATTATTATTTTGTCAACCTTTCGGGCACTTTTGGGGTTCTTAACATGCTCGAAAACTCTTGAAATTTTGCACACACGTCAGAACCCGCGGCCATCAGGGCCGGACTGAAGCTGGTACCCGGGCGTGGCAGGGGGGCTCGACAGCGCCCCCTGGAATGGTGTCCGAAAACTTGGTCCATAAATCAAACACACTTGCATATAATAATATGAAACTCAGTACACATATAGAACTCATCAGGCCGAACAACTTTTGTGCTCTAAGTTTTACGCCAGCCCAACAGGAAGTCAACTATTATGTGTTGTTTGAAAAACGCATCCTCTGGAATTTGAAATACTCCTCCTAGAAAATTCGTCCAATCACAACCAAACTCGGTCAGCATAAAGACAAGACGTTGAGGATGCTAAATTGCGGACGGATTTTTGATATCTCGAACGGTTTGGCCGTGGCGAGGAAACGAATTTATAGCGAGAAAAGATAAAAAGGAAGTGTGTTATAACTTCTGCATACATTAACTGATCTTGATTAAACTTCAGCAGTGTGTTCGTTGTAAGAGGCCGATCACATGGATGTGACTATTGTGAGTCAAAGTTATAGCGCCACCAACTGGCAGCAGGAAGTGTGTCCCTTTCAAAATGCTTTGAAATCACCCTCTTATTTTTACCCGATTTGCTTCAAACTTTATGTGTATAATGTAAACACACGGCAGATGTAGACCTATGAAAGGATTTTTGATATCTTTAATACTGTTGCCATGGCAACGCTTCAAACTTTAATATTCTTTTTTGATGCTTTTGAGACTCTTAACATACTTGAAATTGGATGAAACTCGACAGACACATCACATTTATTAGCCAGTAGACATGTGCAAAGTTTCAGAAACGGGCGTGGTGAGGGGCTCAGTAGCGCCACCTTTAGTCATAAGTGGGGGGGTTAGTCTTATCAACAGCAACAAAACTTGGTATGTGTATTATTTGTAGTCAGGGAGTTGTTATAACTACTAGAAAAGACTGGATGTGAATATATTGATGTATGGAATAAATAGAGACATATAAACACATACCTAAAATAAGCGGACATGCACAAATTGAATATCTATGCAGAATGTTTCCATTTACTTTGTGGTTGCTTTGCCAGGGATTATCACACAATACAAATTAAATTACTGTCTTAAATCAAACAAATGGCAACCTAACTAAACAAACACTCTGTGGGGGAATGAGCCCTGTCTTCTCAGGCTGTTTTTTTTATTTTTTCTAGCAGCAACCATTTGGAACATGAACTGCTTTTGGTAGCCATTCTGAGGTCAGCCCCCCCATTATGTTACAACTGCAACACACCACTGTCACTCATCCACATTGTCATCAGTGACAAAGTGGGTCATATTTGGACAGTCTGGGAAAGGGCAAGAGCAAAACTCTGAGCAGGTCAAGCCAACAGAAAGACACTGGCATTTGGTGGCATCGTTGCAGTTTCCGTCTTTACAGTAGAGGGTGGGTGATGTCCCTAACTTTTATAGGTGCTGGTGCCTTCTGGAACATCACAGGTTCAATGCACCCATCTTCTCTGAGCCTCCATCGTCTACCAACTGGGTTCCAGAGAAGAGGTTTGGCCAGGTGGCTGTGACGCCACACTGCTGTTTGGTACAAGGCTCTCAGCACATGTTGCTGGAAGGCATCTTCTGTTGGGGGTAGATTTGCTACTGACAAATCTGTGGTAGATGCTAGTGTGTACCTCAGCTCATCCAGGTTGGTGCAAGGATGCCCATCCACCTTTTTCTTTTGGCCATACAGGAGGAGGGCATACCTTCTTGCCACAGGCAAAGCCTCTTCCGGGCTACCAGAGAGTCCAAATTTGGTCATTTCCTGTAACTCACAAAGATGGGTCTTCAGTCTTGTGAGGGCAGTGGACTTCCCAATTCTGTACAAACTATTTGTGGCGTCACAACCCGTGAGGGCGTGGCATGCAGGTAAACACTCAAAAAGCACTGCTCCAAGCTTCTGAGCGATCAAACAGATAGGGACGAATCTTTCCTGAAGGCCATGTCCAGAGTGCATAAACACTGCTAAGGATCCAAACATCCGTTTGCTTGAATAGTACAGAAGCAAAACTAGTACATCTGTATCATCACATTTGACAATTAGACGAGAATGTGACTGTGCAAGGTGTATTGCATGTAACACCAGCCTCGTGTCAGCCTCCTCCTGGTCACTATAAAGATCTTTCAAGCAGTCAATGCCTGACTTGCTAACCCTCTTAACCTCCTGACCATTTTCAAAGCCACCTGCCAAGATGACAGTGTTCCCTGAAGAAATTATCATTGGCCCAGTACTGGCGATGTAGGTGCTGACAAAGCTACATAGAGCAGCCTTGTTTTCGCTGATCCTGAGGTATTTTCTGTAGTTTGGAACACTTGTTTGTCCTGTGATGATATGTGTTTGTCTGCTGGTGTGAATGGTGCCTCTTCTTTGTCTTTCAAGATCTTTGACTGAGTGTTGGTGGTCATATCTATCAAACACTATAACGACACAGCTGTTACCTTCCTTTCCCATTAAAGTTGCAATCTTTTTCCAGACATATTCACCCAGGTCATTGAACGTTTGAAAGGCTGAATCATTGAGACTCTGAAGAAGAGCCATGCCATCAATGATATATGCTGATGGTTCTTTAACATTTGGCAGCTGCTGTGTCTCTTCAACAACAGCCTCAAGTTTCTCTGCCAGGTCAGCTTTTGTTGTCTTCCTCATGCTTCCATCATCATAAAACAAAGAGGGTGGGACAGCTGCGAGTTCGTGAGACATCACAGTCTCCATGGACACCTCTCTTTGTTTGGAGACAGCCAGTAATCTTCGAAAGAGCACGTCTGAGTCCATGTGAACCTTTCCAGATATGCTGACTCCAACTGATGTTTCATGTCCTTGAAGGTTGCACACTGGTTTCTTTTCTCTGGCTCCCAGAAGCTCTTTGTTCTTTTTGATTTTGCCAGACGTTGTTCAATAAAGATGGCATTCTGCTTCGCACCATCTTGGAGGAAGCTTGAGAGCTCTTTTGCAACTTTCTCAGATGCAACCTAACCACTTGCAATGTTGATCAGTTCCTCAGGAATGCTATCAAGATCAAAGGGATTCTGCCTCTGCTCCACAGCTTCCATTATCTTCTGTATGTCTCTTTCGACTCGGTCCAATCTGGATGCTCCATGCTCCTTGTGTGCTTTCGAGCTCTGATCATCAGTGTCACAAAGCTATTTCATGGCATCCACATATGCTGTGGTCACATGTCTTGTCATCAACCATCTTGTGAGAGCTCTTTTCGTAATGTGAAGCCAACAACCTCACCCTGACTCTTGCCTTCTCGATTAATGGTTTGCTCCAGTGCCTGATCAGTAGCCACACAGTTGAAGCTTCAATGCTCAGACCGGCGAACAACAAACCCACCTTGCTGCATAAATGTGTATGCTTCTGGTTGTTCATGTTCAAGTGCTTTCATTTCTGCAACATAGACTGGCATGTACTTGCCATAATTGGTCCTGCCAGCAGCTCTGAACCAAGGCATCACTTCACACATGCAATTCAGGTGAAGTTGAAAGTCAGCTTTACGCTCCGAACGAAGAATCCTTATCAATAGATCAGCACGATTCTCTTCTGGATCTCAGGAACTTCAGTCTCCAACTCACTGATGAGCTGTTGAGCAGTGGCCTTGTCATTACCATGAAATGCATGCTGTACATCTCTTGTGTTTTGCTCTTGTGCTTCAGTCATTGCACATTGGCCTTGTTTTTCAAGCTATGATTGCATGGCTTGCCAGAAGAGCCTGAACAGAGCCTCAGAGGCTAGCTTTATGTTTCTTACTCCTCTTGCCAGCTGTTTCCCTTGAAGCAACTGTCGAGCTGTTCCCTCTGCATACACATCTGACTCAGTTAGTATGTCAAAGAGTCCACCATCGCCATAGAGCTTTCCGATGCTTGCTAGGTAAGCCATCGTGATATGCATAACTCCCAGTCTCATTGTGATCTTTCCTTGTAAGGGCGATGGTTTGCTCCACAAGATCTGTTGTGCTTTACTATAAATAGCAAGGTCTGCTGTCACAAGAATATGGTGCTGTCCCAGTTCTGCAGCAAGCTGTACAAGTCGTATCATAGATGTGTAGATGGTTGACAATTCTGAGGGTGATTCTCTTATGAAGGGCAGGTAGAGTACACTGGCTACTGAACAAGCAGTGTCTGACGTGAAGTCATTAAATGTAGACCAAGCAGGAACATGCTGCTGATTCTCAATTACATTTCGGGACAGCTTCCATACCAGATCTCTGTCTTCAGCTGCTTTAGAGATTGTTGTGTTTGTGTGCAGTAACTCAGGTTGGGCAAGTTCATGTGGTTCGGGTCGCTTTGTAGATTTGATGTATCTGTAATCACAATTGAAATGAGAGGATAAGCTTATGATCATATGCATTGAATATCAAATCACTTTTAAAACCTCACAACATACATTCATATTGAACATTAATTTGTATGAATCTTTAGCAGTTCATGTGACTAAGCGCATTAAGACCTTAGAGATGAGGAAAAACATTGTTGGGTTTAGTGTACAGAGTGAAAAGCAACGGTCCTAGTATTGATTCTTGTGGTACACCATACTGAACTTGTGATCGATAAGACATCTCTTCATTTACGGCAACAAACTGATAACGGTCAGATAAGTATGATTTAAACCATGCTAATGCAATTCCACTAATGCCAACATAATTTTCGAGTCTATTTAAAAGAATGTTGTGGTCAATAGTATCAAATGCAGCACTATGATCGAGTAACACTAATAGAGAGATACAACCACGATCGGATGATAAGAGCAAATCATTTGTAACTCAAATGAGAGCAGTCTCAGTACTATGGTACGGTCTAAATCCTGACTGAAAATCCTCGCAGATATAATTTCTTTCTAAAAAGGAACATAGTTGTGAGGATACCGCCTTTTCTAGTATCTTTGACAGAAAAGGTAGATTCGAGATCGGCCTGTAATTGACTAATTCTGTACGATCAAGTTGCGTTTTTTTAACAAGCGGTTTAATCATAGCCAGCTTAAAAGTTTTTGGTACGTATCCTAATGACAAAGATGAATTAATGATATTAAGAAGAGGATCTATGACCTCTGGAAGCATCTCTTTCAGTTGCTTAGTCGGTAAAGGGTCTAACATACATGTTGTCGATTTAGATGATTTAACGAGTTTAACGAATTCTTCCTCTTCTATAGCAATGATTGATGAATTTTTCAGCCCGAACCCGACCCGACCCGAGACCAACATCAATATCACTTTAAGCTCTCTTTGACGCGCGCTCTTTGATGCGCGCTCTGATGCGCACTGTCTCTGCTACACGCAAACACATGCACGTCACACGCAACTAAAAGGTAAACTTTTATTATAGGCCTGAAACATCATGCCCAATCATGCCCACAAATATTGAACAGACTGTCCATTAGAGAGAAGCATAAGCATGCAGTAGAGAATATAGCGCTACGGGATCCAACCGCAAAAATAAGTAAATAAACGGCCTACCTTTCTTTGCTTTTAAGTAACTGAAGATCAATGTTCAAAACAATGTTAAAAAATGAAGAACTCTTCGCCAACTGACTAATGTTAAATAATATTAATAAATAAGTAAAAATCCAACTTCTACCTGATCCTCTGCATGGTCAGCTGTCACCTTTTAATGCACGTGAGTGACGGGTGCGTATATGCATATTGCGTTTGTTTTGCTTAGGCGATGTATAATATAATAAATATAACAATATTTCATACACACTGTGACGTGTGCTCTGTACGTATATTATGGGCACAATGAAAGGAGAGAAGCTAAATAAGCCAGAGTCCGACCCTAGCCCGATCTCTAAAAAAAGAAAATAGCCCGAGCCCGGCCCGAATGGGCTTAGCCTGCAGACCTCTACTACAATGCACTGCCTGATTCGATACTGTAGTAGACGGTTGCATAGTTATAATTCTCCCTGATGTTATCAATCTTATAAGTGAAGAAGTGCTTCTTGGAAACTTCTGGGCTTGAAGCTTTATTTTTCGTTAGTTTAGCCACTGTTTCAAATAAATACCTAGGGTTTTGTTTATTTTCTTCTAATAGGGTTGAAAAATAAGCAGATCTAGCAGCTTCTAAGGCCTCTCTGTATGCAATCGAGCTCTCTTTCCATGAAATGTGAAATACCTCTAGTTTTGTTTTCTTCCAGTTGCGCTCCATTTTTCTGGCTGCTCTCTTAAGGGCCTGAGTGTGCTTGTTGTGACTTGTGACTTCAGCCCGGCCCTGATGGCCGCGGGTTCTGACCCGTGTGCAAAGTTTCAAGAGTTTTCGAGCACGTTAAGGGTCTCAAAAGTGCCCGAAAGGTTGACAGAAAAATAAGAATAAGAATAATAATAATAATAAAATATAGCTGCGAGCAGCGATTGCGGGCCCAAGCCGGTGGCACCGCCACCCTGGTGCCTTTAGTTACACTAAAGGCACCGGGGTGGCGGTGTCACCGGCTTGGGCCCTCCATCGCTGCTCGCAGCTATATATATATATATATATATATATATATAAATGTAAAAATACATACATATATATGTATATATATATATATATGTAACTATATATATATATATATATATATATATATATATATATATATATACATATTTCTACTTCCATAGGTATTCTTTGAAAACGCTCGCTCTGCTCCGCACCATTATCAATGTCTGTGCGGACGAACATATTTTACTTTCGTTTTTAAGTTAGCGATTCAAAAGCTCCAGCGGTGTCACACGTTGATTAACCGGTGGGGAAATATTCTCACCGTCACATACCTAGTATATTTTCATATAGATACAATAGGCCTACCTGATTTTGAACACAAGAGGGCAGTATAGCACTACGAATTACATAATTTATTTTTTTGACTAAAAAAACATTCTGGATGTTTTTAAACTTAAACAATTATTAAATTGAAAAAAAAAAGAATAAAATGGGTTTAGTTCTGATATTTGTATAATTATAAATAGAAATAAATGGTGTATAATTACATTTTTAGAAGATAGGTTTTTAGTGTTTCCTTTTTTGACATTACTTTAATCCCTTGCCATAGCAAAACCGTTTGAGATATTTATTATCTGTTTACAATTTAGCATCTTTAATGTATTTTCATCATGTTGAAAATGTTTGGTGGGAATAAAATAAACCACTTAAGAGGAGTGGGTAAAAATTCAGAGGCTGATTTTGCAAAGAAATCCACATTCAAACCAAAATATCTGACTTCCTGTTGCTCGGAGCTAATTACTGTAAATTCGAAAATTGTCCGGCTCGATGAGACCAATATGCGTACTGATTTTTGTGACTGTACATAAAATGAACCCCTCCACTTTTGTCAAAAGCATTTTGAAAGTGACACACTTCCTGCTGCCAGTTGGTGGCGCTATAACTTTGACTCACAATAGTTACATCCATCTGATCGGCCTCTTACGACGTACACACTGCTGAAGTTTCATCAAGATCAGTTAATGTGTGCAGAAGTTATAACACTTCGTGTTTCTCTTTTCTCGCCATAAATTCGTTTCCTCGCCACAGCCAAACCATTCGAGATATCAAAAATCCGTCCGCAATTTAGCATCCT
Organism: Leuciscus leuciscus; assembly: GCF_965113295.1. Classification (NCBI taxonomy): domain Eukaryota; kingdom Metazoa; phylum Chordata; class Actinopteri; order Cypriniformes; family Leuciscidae; genus Leuciscus; species Leuciscus leuciscus. The sequence goes on along the minus strand of NC_138747.1, from coordinate 20,306,784 downwards.
CAATGTCTTGACTTCATGCTGACCGAGTTTTGTGGGGATTGGACGAATTCTCTAGGAGGAGTATTTCACATTCCACAGCAAGCGTTTTCCAAACAACCCATAATAGCCGACTTCCTGTTGGGCTGGCGCAAAACTTAGAGCACGAAAGTTGTTCGGCCCGATGAGATCTATATGTGTGCTGAGTTTCATATTAATTCATGCAAGCTAGTTTGATCTATGGACCAAGTTTTCAGACCCCATTCCAGGGGGCGCTGTTGAGCCCCCCTGCCACGGGTACCAGCTTCAGCCAGGCCCTGATGGCCGCAGGTTCTGACCTGTGTGCAAAGTTTCATGAGTTTTCGAGTACGTTAAGGGCCCCAAAAGCCCCTGAAACCTTGAAAAACAATTATAAAAGCAGTCTCTCCTACAGACAAATTCCCCACACCCCACACACACACAGAGACAGAGAGAGAGAGAGAAAATTCTCAAAAAAATCACATTCAAACCAAAATATCTCTCTTCCTGTTGGTCAGAGCTTATGACTTTAAATTAGAAAGTTGTCCGGCTTGATGAGAACAATATACATAACGATTTTTGTTAATGTAGGTAAAACTAATACCCCATTTTTGACTAAAGGTGGCTTTTATTATTTTTTTACTTAACGTGCTCAAAAACTCTTGAAACTTCAGTCATCAGGGCCGGGCTGAAGCTGGTACCCGGGCGTGGCAGCGGGGCTCAACAGCGCCCCCTTGAACACGGTCTGAAAACTTGGTCCATATATCAAACACGCTTGCATGAATTAATATGAAACTCGGTACACATATAGATCTCTTCAGGCCGAACAACTTCCGCACTCTAAGTTATTAGCTCCGCCCAACAGGAAGTCGGCTATTATGGGTTGTTTGGAAAACGCATGCCGTGGAATTTGATGTATTCATCCTAGAGAATTGATCCAATCGCCTCCAAACTCGGTCAGCATGAAGTCAAGACATTGAGGATGCTAAATTGCGGACGGATTTTTGATATTTCGAACGGTTTGGCCGTGGCGAGGAAACGAATTTATGGCAAGAAAAGAGAAATACAAAGTGTTATAACTTCTGCACACATTATCTGATCTTGATGAAACTTCAGCAGTGTGTTCGTAGTAAGAGGCCGATCAGATGAATGTAACTATTGTGAGTCAAAGTTATAGCGCCACCAACTGGTAGCAGGAAGTGTGTCACTTTCAAAATGTTTTTGACAAAAGTGGGGGGGTTAGTTTTACCCACAATTACAAAAATAAGTACGTATATTGGTCTCATCGAGCAGGACAACTTTCTAATTTGCATCCATTAGCTCTGACCAATAGGAAATCAGATAGTTTGGTTTGAATGTGGATTTATTTGCAAATTCAGCCTCTGCATTTTTACCCACTCCTGCTAAGTGGTTTATTTTATTCACACCAAACATTTTCAACATGATGAAAATACATTAAAGATTCTAAATTGTGAACAGATATTGAATATCTCAAACGGTTTTGATATGGCGAGGGATTAAAGTAATGTCAAAAAAGGAATCAGAAAACATCTCATATCTTCTACAAATGTAATTATACACCGTTTATTTTTATATAAAATTATACAAATATTAGAACTAAACCCATTTTATTCTGTTTTTGCAATTAAAAATTAAAAAGTTAAAAACAGGCTATTTAGTGCTATTTGGTTCAACAAAAAAGCAAATATAGGGCTATACTGCCCTCTTGTGTCCAAAATGATATAAATATAGTATATAAAACTTTTTACTAGGTAGGCCTATATTGTATTTAAATATAAATGTATTAGGTATATGACTGTGAGGATATTTTCCCAACGGTTAATCGACGTGTGACACGAGCGGGTGCTTTTAAATTGCTAATATAAAAGTGAAAGTAAAATCCGGACGTCCGCACGGACATTGATAATGGTGCACACACGTTGGAAAGAATGATACTTTTAAACATAACACTAAACCGCCATTAGGTGTCGCCAGGCGGCCGTCTTAATGAGCGAGTCATTGATTCATTCGTTCAAACGATTCGTTCGAATGACTGAGTCATTCATGATTGAGACAGATGTTTATGGATTGATCATTGAATCTTTGAGTCAACCGATTCGTTCTAAATGCTGAATCATTCAGTAATGAGAAAACAAGTTGCTGTGAGATGCGCGACGGTTCTGCTGCGATCTTTGTTTAACTATTTTTGCTGCTGAAACAGAACTAAAACAGTCAATATTGCATCTAAAATGTAAGTGACTTAATTATAACTGTTTATTAACCTGTTGTATGAAATCAATGTCACAGTTTCAATCGTGATTGTATTCAGGAAACAGTAGCCTACTCGTCAAGTGAGGTTGCTTAACTCTATCATAGGTTATAAAAATATATAAAAACTCCATATTTGTAATTTTTATAGTCAGTGTGTTATTAACTGGGTTTCTTTTTTGTGTGCTGCGCTCATTTGTTTACGTTTCTCCTGGAGAAGCTGCACGAGCCTCAGTAGCGCAACCTTGTTACCATTGATTAGTAATACATTTATTATCAACTGTTGATTGCAACTTAAAATGAATGTAATAAAATTCGAATAATCTCTCGTTTTTTTTGTGATTCCCAAGTTATTTTTTGTCATTGACGTTCTAATCAGGCTACTCTGGTCGGGCAAGCTAAATTCTCTTTCAGGTAGGCCTATTGTATATATATAAATATATTAGGGATGTCGGTTAATCGACGTGTGACACCGCTGGGGGCTTTTAAATCGCTAACTTAAAGTAAAATACAGATGTCTGCACAGACTTGAATAATGGTGCTGAGTAGAGCGAGCATTTTCAATGAATTCCTATGGAAGTAGGAATTAACTAAAAAAGGTTCACTCTGTTCTGCTCGTTCCTCGCCGTGGGCGCTCACAGTTATGAATGCCTGTTTAGCCAAGAGCTTTTAGTTTAATTTGAAAATGAACGCCATTTCGGGGGGTGGATTGCTTGAATTTATTTTACAAAAGCACCATGTTGTGTTTCATTGCGAGTGTACATAAATATAAGTAAACACTTTGCAGTTTGAATGATATCCTGTATGAACAAAATGATGTGCCAATTATGTATATATATATATGTAGCCTATATATATATGTGTGTGTGTATGTATATATATATGTGTGTGTATGTATATATATATATTAGGGGTGTAACGATACGCGTATTCGTATCGAACCGTTCGGTACGAGGCTTTCGGTTCGGTTTTCGGTACGCATTACGTACCGAACGGTTCGTTGGACCATTTTTTCTGCCGACCAAAATTTCATTATTTCAAATGAAGGCGCGTCGCGGGTGGCAAGCGTGCTCATAGAGCCTGGCGCGACCACAACATCAACTGGCAAATGCAATGTAAGGAACGAAACTGAGCTACTCTTATTTTGTTTGTGTGGACCGTTTATCAGTTTTGACCTGTGAAGCGGGACTCGCGAGCCCTATGCGCGAGCCTTATCAAGCAATACCACTCAGCGCCAAGAGATCCAGACCAGTAAAGAAAGCATTTGAATTTCAAATGCTTTTTGAATTCGCCATTGAAGTAATAACATCGCTGCGAGATCTAGTGAGAAATATGCACATTTCTCTGTTATTAACGGATCAAACAGCGCTGACGTGGAAACCAGGAAGAAACATTGTGCCATGAATGAACTGGCCGGTGTCCACAGATCAGCAACATTCACCATGGATTTACTGTAGTAACACTAACTGCAAGGTATGGAAGTTTGTCAGGAATAGTGGGCTATAATGCTTTCAAGTAACATTACGTCTGTTTTATTTTGACATTATGAATACAATTGCTGCCCTCAAATGTTAATCTGAACTAAAATAAACCTTTGTTTATAACTAGCCTACTACTACAATATTACATTTCATTTTGTCCAAGGAGCATTTTGTTTTATATGCTCATAAGAAGAGTCAAGTATAGCTCCATTATTGCTCTGTAAAAAAAAGCAACAAAATAAAAAAATAAAAAAATCATACTTTATGATGTTAGTTTCATTAAATAAAATAATTGAAAAAAAATGTAATTCAAGGAAATTTCTCTGGCATTTATTTATTTTTGCTGTAGCCTATGGAAAACGTACCGAACCGAACCGTACCGTACCGAACCGTGACACAAGTGTATCGTATCGAACCGAACCGAACCGTGAATTTTGTGAACCGTTACACCCCTAATATATATATATATATATATATATATATGTAGCCTATGTATGTATGTATGTATATATATATATATATATAAATATAGCTGCGAGCAGCGATGAAGGGCCAAAGCCGGCGGCACCGGGGTTGCGGTGCCACCGGCTTGGGCCCGCAATCGCTGCTCGCAGCTATATTTAGGGCCCAAGCCCTGAAAGGGCGAAGGCCCTATTGTTTTCGGTAGGATTATTTATTATTAGGGCCCAAGCCCTGAAAGGGCGGAGGCCCTATTGTTTCCGGTAGGATTATTTATTATTATTATTATTATTATTTTGTCAACCTTTCGGGCACTTTTGGGGCCCTTAACATGCTCAAAAACTCTTGAAACTTTGCACACGGGTCAGAACCCGCGGCCATCAGGGCCGGACTGAAGCTGGTACCCGGGCGTGGCAGGGGGGCTCGACAGCGCCCCCTGGAACAGGATCCGAACACTTGTCCATAAATCAAACACACTTGCATGTAATAATATGAAACTCGGTACACATATAGATCTCATCGGGCCGAACAACTTTCGTGCTCTAAGTTTTACGCCAGCCCAACAGGAAGTCGGCTATTATGGGTTGTTTGGAAACGCATGCTGTGGAATTTGATCTACTCCTCCTAGGGAATTGATCCAATCGCTTCCAAACTCGGTGTGCATGAAGTCAAGACATTGAGGATGCTAAATTGCGGACGGATTTTAGATATCTCAAACGGTTTGGCCGTGGCGAGGAAACGAATTTATGGCGAATAAGGGACACAGGAAGTGTATTATAACTTCAGCATACATTAACTGATCTTGCTGAAACTTCCACAGTGTGTTCATTGTCAGAGGCCGATCACATTGATATGACTATTGTGAGTCAAAGTTATAGCGCCACCAACTGGCAACAGGAAGTGTGTCACTTTCAAAATGCTTTGAAATCTCTCTCTTATTTTTACCCGATTTGCTTCAAACTTTATGTGTATAATGTAGACACACGGCAGATGTAGACCTGTGAAAGGATTATTGATATCTTAGATACTGTTGCCGTGGCAACGCATCAAACTTTAAAATTCTTTTCGGATGCTTTTGAGACTCTTCACATGCTTGAAAATGCATGAAACTCGACAGACACATCACATTTATTATCCAGTAGACATGTGCAAAGTTTCAGAAACGGGCGTGGTGGAATGGCTCAGTAGCGCCACCTTTAGTCAAAAATGGGGGCTTAGTTTTTCCTAGAATCACAAAACTTGGTACGTATATTGTTCTCATCAAGCCGGACAACTTTCTAATTTACAGTTATTAGCTCAGACCAACAGCAAGTCAGATATTTTGGTTTGAATGTGGATTTTCTGGAGAATTTTCTCTCTCTCTGTCTGTGTGTGTGTGTGTGTGGGTGGGGTGTGGGGGGGGGGGGGGTTGTCTATTCAATTTAATCTTTGTTTTTCAAGGTTTCAGGGGCTTTTTAGGCCCTTAACATGCTCAAAAACTCTTGAAACTTTTCACACAGGTCAGAACCCACGGTCATCAGGGCCGGGCTGAAGCTGGTACCCGGGCGTGGCAGGGGGGCTCAACAGCGCCCCCTTGAACACGTTCTGAAAACTTGGTCCATATATCAAACACGCTTGCATGAATTAATATGAAACTCGGTACACATATAGATCTCTTCGGGCCGAACAACTTCCGCACTCTAAGTTATTAGCTCCGCCCAACAGGAAGTCGGCTATTATGGGTTGTTTGAAAAACGCATGCCGTGGAATTTGATGTACGCATCCTAGAGAATTCATCCAATCGCCTCCAAACTCGGTCAGCATGAAGTCAAGACATTGAGGATGCTAAATTGCGGACGGATTTTTGATATCTCTAACGCTTTGGCCGTGGCGAGGAAACAAATTTTTGGCGAGAAAAGAAAAACACGAAGTGTTATAACTTCTGCACACATTAACTGATCTTGATGAAACTTCAGCAGTGTGTTCGTTGTCAGAGGCCGATCACATGGATGTGACTATTGTGAGTCAAAGTTATAGCGCCACCAACTGGCTGCAGGAAGTTTGTCACTTTAAAAATGCTTTGAAATCACTCTCTTATTTTTACCCGATTTGCTTCAAACTTTATGTGTATATTGTAGACACACAGCAGATGTAGACCTGTGAAAGGACTATTGATATCTTAGATACTGTTGCCATGGCAATGCATCAAACTTTAATATTCTTTTTTGATGCTTTTGAGACTCTTAGCATGCTTGAAATTGCATGAAACTCGACAGACACACCACATTTATTAGCCAGTAGACATGTGCAAAGTTTCAGAAACGGGCGTGCTGGAATGGCTCAGTAGCGCCACCTTTTGACCAAAGTGGGGGGTTAGATTCATCTACAGCAACAAAACTTGCTATGTATATTGTTCTCATCAAGTTTGGAGAACGCTTGCTCTGGAATTTGAAATAATCCTCCTAGGCAATGTTTTCAATAGGGGGAAAAAAATATATACATATATTTATATATATATTAGGGCTGGGAATCGATAAAAAAAAATTAACTAATTAATTGCACAATTTCTGTAATTAATTGTAATTAATTGCAATTAATTGCGCTTCCCCCAAGCTTGTAATCATCAATATTTAAACTTAGAATCACCTAATTAAACAACACAGGAAAAAAATATTAAACATCAATATATCAATATATTATTCTTTTTCAATAATCAATCAACATAATCAATTTAACAGATTATTATTATTATTATTATTTTATTAATTATTAAAACAAAATATAGTCCTACAAAGCTATTATTACCAGAGCATGTGATCAGAGCAGGTCATTTTACCATTGTTGCCCAGCATGGCTATACCAGCTCAGCAAACAGAAGTCAACAGAGAAATTTCACGTTACTTGAGTGGACTTTACTTTTCCAGTGCTTAGTACATGATTGAAGCCTTTGGGCCGTTAACGACAGAGCCGCCGACACACACACACACACACACACATACACACACACACACACACACGGAACGGAGAGCTTGCCTCTGCTGGGCCATTAACGACAGAGCGAGCCGACACACACACACACACGCACGCGCGCGCGCGGAGCACAGAGCGCGCCGACCGACCGACACACACACACACACACTCACGCGCGCGTGCGCGCGGAGCACAGAGCGCGACGCACATACCGAGCGGAAAAGACCCGCTCATGAAAGCTGCCAGAGAATGAAACCTGACCGCCGAACATGGAGGGGCGGGACGGCATATTTCGGCCTTTTTAATAGCAGACGCAACAGGAAATCATTAAAACGAGGCAATCGCTGCTCGCAGCTATATTTATATATATATATATATATATATCTCAGATAAGTTCTTAACATGCTCGAAAACTCTTGAAATTTTGCACACACGTCAGAACCCGCGGCCATCAGGGCCGGACTGAAGCTGGTACCCGGGCGTGGCAGGGGGGCTCGACAGCGCCCCCTGGAATGGTGTCCGAAAACTTGGTCCATAAATCAAACACACTTGCATATAATAATATGAAACTCAGTACACATATAGAACTCATCGGGCCGAACAACTTTTGTGCTCTAAGTTTTACGCCAGCCCAACAGGAAGTCAACTATTATGTGTTGTTTGAAAAACGCATCCTCTGGAATTTCAGCACTATGGTACGGTCTAAATCCTGACTGAAAATCCTTGCAGATTCCATTTCTTTCTAAAAAGGAACATAGTTATGAGGATACTGCCTTTTCTAGTATCTTTGACAAAAAGGGTAGATTAGAGATTGACTAATTCTCTAGGATCAAGTTGCATTTAAAAAAAAAAAGGTTTAATAATAACAAGCTTAAAATTTGTTGGTACATATCCTAGTGACAAAGATGAATTAATGATATTTAGAAGAGGATCTAGGACCTCTGGAAGCATTTCTTTCAGTAGCTTAGTCGGTATAGGGTCTAACATTGTTGATTTAGATGATTTAACAAGTTTAGACAATTCTTCCTCCCCTTATTTCAACGAATGAATGGGATTTTTCCTTAGAGACACTACAGTGCACTCCCTGATGCGATACTGTAATTGATGGTTACAAAGTTATCTTTCTAATATTATCAATATTGTAAGTAAAGGAGTTCATAAAGTCATTACTGCTTTGCTCTTTGGAAACTTCAGAAGTAGAAGCTTTATTTCTTGTTAATTAAATACCTAGGGTTGTGTTTGTGCTTCTAAGCAGATCTAGCAGTTTTTAAGGGGGAATGTAATCGTCCTCTCTCTCCACGAAATTCGAAAAAACGTCTAGTTTTGTTTTCTTCCAGTTACGCTTCATTTTTCTGGGTGCTATCTTAAGGGCCCAAGTGTGCTCGTTGTACCACGCCGTTGGACTCTTTTATTTTATCTTCTTTGAGCGCAAAGGAGCAACTGTGTCTAAAGTGCTGGAAAAGAGAGAGTCAGAAGTTTCTGTCACAATATCGAGTTCTTCTAAGCAATCTGGGATGCTGAGGAGATGAAACTGATAAGGAATATTACTAATAAAGCAATCTTCAGTGGCAGAAGTGATAGTTCTAACATATTTGTAACACGGAGTTGGCTTTGCAACCTTGGCTAAATGGATTATACACGAGACTAGATAATGATCTGAGATGTCATCGCTCTGCTGCAGAATTTCAACGGCATTAACGTTGATTCCACGTGACAATATTAGATCTAAAGTTTGATTATGACAATGAGTGGGTCCTCCTGACACGTGTTGTCTTACTCCAATAGAGTTCAGAATGTCTCTAAATGCCAATCCCAATGTGTCTTTTTTGTTATCAACATGTATACTAAAATCACCAACAATTAGGACTTTATCTGCAGCCAGTACTAACTCCGATAAAAAAATCAGCAAATTCTTTGATAAAGTCTGTATGGTGCCCTGGTGGCCTGTATACAGTAGCTAGCACAAATGTCAAGCGTGATTTATCATTTACACTAGATAGTATTACATTAAGCACCAACACTTCAAAATAATTATATTTGAAACCAGACTTCTCAGTAATTCTGAAGATATTACTATAGGGTGCAACACCACCCCCTTTTCAGATGTGGCACGTTTTTATAACAGTAATCTTGGGGGGTGAACTCATTTAAAGTAATGTAATCGTCTGGTTTTAGCCAGGTTTCTGTCAAACACAACACGTCTAGGTTATAATCTTTAATCATATCATTAACAATAAGTGCTTTTGAAGTAAGGGACTGAATACTCAGCAACCCGAGCTTTATCATTTGTTCATCTTTATTATATCTATTTTTTATTTGTTGAACATAAATAAAAATTTTAGCCTTAAATGGGTTTGAGTTTTTTGTATTTCCTAATTCGGGGGAACAGACACAGTCTCTATATGATGATATCTAGGTGAAAGAGTCTCTATGTGATGGGATTTATCTGACCTCAGTGATGTGAGACAGTGAGATGACGAACAGGGCCTCAGGTCAGGAAGCAGACAGACTGGCTAAACCGACTGTCTGCTTCCTGACCTGAGGCCCTGTTCGTCATGTTTGAGCTCTAAGACTATTTCCGAATTACTAGAGAGAAGAGCAGCACCATCCCAGGAGGGATGAATACCATCTCTTTTCAACAGGTCAGGTCTGCCCCAAAAAGTTTTCCAATTGTCTATGAACCCAATATTATTTTGCGGACACCACTTAGACAGCCAGCCATTGAGTGCGGACAGTCTACTAAGTATCTCATCACTCCCACGAACAGGAAGGGGGCCAGAGCAAATTACGGTGCCTGTCATCATAATTGCGAGTTCACACACCTCTTTAACGTTAATTTTAGTGATCTCCGACTGGCGAAGTCGAACATCATTAGTGCCGAGGTGAATAATAATCTTAGAGAATTTACGATTAGCATTAGCCAGCACTTTTAAATTTGCTCTGATGTCAGGCGCTCTGGCTCCCGGCAAACATGTGACTATGGTGGCTGGTGTCTCTGTTTTTACGTTCCGTGTAATAGAATCACCAATAACTAGGGCCAATTCAGCAGGATTCTCAGTGGGTGTTTCACTGAGTGGGGAGAACCTGTTTAATGTTGTAATCGGAATGGAAGAGCGTTGTTTTGTACCGCGACTACAACGTCTCACAGTCACCCAGTTGCCCTGCTGCACGGGCTCTACAGCCGGAACCGAACAGTGTACAGAGTTCACTTAGCGAGTTGCATCCAAAGCAGTATCTAAAGTCCTTGCATTCTTACTCTCCTTGATTAAAGTTTGGATGCGTGTCTCTAGTTCTGAAATATTCTCCATCAGCCGGACTATATCCCTGCATTTATCACATGTGAAGCTCTCACCACTGACAGAGAAGGCTATACTAAACATGTGACACGAAGTGCAAGTGACAATAACAGGAGAAGACATTACTCACCGTGTTTGTTGACCAATCTTACTTACCACAGTTGTTTGATAGACTCGTAAAAGGTGCAACAAAAAAAAAGACGGCAAGCACAGATGGCAGGTTAACAGGCTAGCGAGACTAGCGTGTTGTGCTAGCGATAACGATTTAAATAAAAGCTAGCGATGTCAGATTAATCTGAAGGCAAAATAAATAAATAAATAAATAAATTAATTAATAAAATTAGAATATTCAAAACCAGATCATCCTAGTAACCACTGCAATGCCAAAATGAAAATCCCAACAACAAATATACCCATATAAATATTAATCCCCTGTTAAATATAAATTTTGAAGTGAAATTTAAATTTTTCTTTGATTCGTATTTGCTTGACGTTTCTTTCTGGTATCTGAGCCTCTTGCCGCTAAAATTAATGAAAAATGTATGTGGTGTGTCTCTTTGCTGCTGCCTGGCCCACTGCCCTTCTTTACTGAAGGATGACAGGGGTACAACAAAGATAGACCTGGACTGTCATGTGGCTGGGGTGGCAGACTCAGCGATTTCTCCTTAAGCTCTGTCTGTGTCTGTAGGTGTGTTGGCGATTGCACTTATATGTGTGGGTGTTGGTGTGTGTAGTGCTGATGTAATGAGCAGTGTGGTATAGAGCTGTCTATCCTGTCAGGATTAACTGGAGATCTGCTCTGTGCTGAGCTGGTACGATTGAGAACCATAATGCTGGAGTAATTTCTCCCTCTAGACACACATTCTGTGCAACAAACCTGTCAAACCAGCAAAACCTATTCTCCAGTCATCTGACCATAAAAATGAACAAACCAGCCACTAGGTAATGCTTATTTTGTTCTAATGTCCTTGTCTGTCAGTTGAATTTTTTTTATTCTTATGTTCCCATGGACATCCACTCAGATCATAAAACAAGACCAAAACTTTACTCATAATTTAAAGCAGTTCAATCTTATCACCCTTTTGAAAAAGCAGTTAGCCACACAAGCTACTAATAAAAACTATCGATCATACATTGAAGCCTTACCACATTGACTATCTATTTAAATACTGTAGATAACCATAAGATGTAGTCTTTTTTGCAACGCTTCACATTACAGCTCGCAAAGTATTGCGCAATACCTTTCTGTAATTATACTGTACCTAAAAAGTACAGAAAAAGAACAAGGAAAAAAAAATAATGCTGTTTGGATTTAAATAGGCAAATGCTTAAGAGTTTAAGATTGGATCATTATTGTAGTGATTGTTGAGTTTCTAGCATGTTATATGTTTGGCAACAGTTCTTCATACCCTAAATGATGGAGTGTGTAGCTTTTCATTTCTTAAACAACCATGTTGGAAGACACATCATGGCCATATTCCAAGACACATCATGGCCATATTCCAGGATGACAAAGCCTAGATTAATCAAGCTCAAATTGTGAAAGAATGGTTGGGAGGGAGCATGAAGGATCATTTCCACTCGTGAATTGGTACCTCAAACCTAAAATTCATTGAAAGTATTTGAGATGTGCTGGAGTAGACTTTAGAGTGCTCGGATCTTGCATTGTCAGTCACCAAAAATGTATTCACCTCTTTATGGAAATAACATCACAACATAAAAAATTAAAATTAAAACATTTATGTATTGGTACACTATTATTACAAAAAATGTATGCATTGTAGGTTCTCACTAAATTGATCCCAAACATAAGATGTCTATAACGTTTAAAGGAGTAAAAACTATGTTTTCCCTGTTCCTGTTTGCCTGTGTGCCCTGTCATTGTAAATTGACCTAGTTTCCTAGTGTGTGCAAGTTTGTTCCCTTAGTTACTTATTTTGTTCACCTGTTGTTCATTTAGTTGAACACTGCTTGTGTTGTACATCAATCGATCCTGTTAAGTGTGTATTTTTTTTGTGCATACTCACAATAAAAACAACGTGTTGTGCTTTTTGCCAAATAAAGAAAAATAAACATGATGCGAGTTCTGCCTTCTCTCTGTCAGTGTAGTCCATTCTGAAACGCGTCCGAAAATGAACTATAACTCAGCGAATACTCAGTCAAACATGCATACAGGCATCATAAAGCTTGAATTCTCTTCTTTTAAATGAAGTAAATTATATAAAAAACTAATATTCTCAGTTAATGTAATCTGCATGAAAAGAGAGAGATGTCAGCCGTTCTCATCTCAGCTCATTAACTTTAATGCGACTCCGCCCACGGAGAGCGCGCGCTATTCAAACGCAAATGACTGGGGCAATACACGCAAACCTGTGAACGCCCACATCAGCTGGATAACACACACCGCGACTCATGCACTTTATATTGTCTTGTTTCGCTGAGAGGAATAATTCTTAGGAATAATTTAGTTTCACATCGAGGAACAACGGATCCAGCTATTCAGAGGACTGTGGTAAGTTTTTTTATTCTTAAGTGCTTTGTTCTAATCGTGATATGCAATAGTGTTGGTAAACTGCAAAAGGACTGTTTAAATATGAATTGCGTGTCTGTGTGTGAATGAATGAACAGCACAGATGTTTAGCCTACTATAGCTGTAAACAGTGGACACAATTCTTGAAGCGGTTGAAAATTGAAGTCGTTGATGGGTCCGTGAGTGTCAAATATTACTGTACAAGTTGCAATCGTTTTCTTCTCCGCTGGATGGAGAAGATATGATAAACTTGCATGGTTAGTTCGACGCTGTTCTCATGGCTGGAGTGCAGATTGTGGCCTGCCGGCCCTGGGCCGGAGAGAGCACGCAGGGCAAATGATGGGAGTTGTGATGGACTTCGTCTGCATTGAATGAAGACGTTGAACTCCTGAGGTTGTCCTTGATACTGTCGTGGTTGAGAGAGTCCTCTCTCTCCTGAGTGAGCACATGGCTGGTTGTGAGTCGAAGCCTGCTGCGCTGGGGCCTGCTGAGGCCACGCAGGACAGCACGGCACCCTGAACATTACGAGAAGCCAAGAGAGGGAAGGGCTAGCGAAGAGGCCCTTTAAAGCTTGACAAAGGTCACACCTTTGCAGGGCTGGCTCATCCAATAAGAAAGGGGGAATTTCTGAGCGGGAGTTTCCTCTGTGGGGAGGATTTATGACGCTATCTCAAGTGTGGTTAGACATCTGCCTTCCCTTTATTGTGTTCATTAATGCTCAGATAGATATAACAAACACACACTGGATACTAAGAGAAGGTGATGTACATCAAAGTGTGAGTCATTAAATGAGGATTAATTAGATAGGAGACATGATACAGGTGAGGTTACATTGATCGTTGGTTGTATAATAAAATACATACCGTAGTATATACATAATAGTACACAAGACAGTAAATCATTCACACAGTTTCTGGGATGCATGCTAATTTATAGATCAGTTCGTCTATGATTAATGCAGCAAAACTCGCGGCATATTTATTTATTTATTTATTTATTTATTGAATAATTTTCTTGTGTAAAAGGTAACATGCTAATTTGCCTTTCCTGTATTAGAAATACATTGTGATACTTTTACTGATTTAGGCTACTTAACGTAAATGCAGCTGTTCACTTGACTATTTATGCCATAATGACACAGTAGTTAAATTAAGTGTTTAAGCACTAGCCAGCAATGGCAGCTTCCACTTAATTGATTTTTTGTGTGTTCAATATCTTATGAAGGAAAAAAAAAACAATAACTTAAAGATTAATCAATTGCATCACTGTATTGGCACCTACAGTACCCTCCACAATTATTGAACCCCCTGGTAAATATGATCAAAATGGGCTGTAAAAAATAAATCTGCATCGATTATCCTTGTGATCTTTCATTCAAAAAATGTGCAAAATTCTAACCTTTCATTGAAGTAAAAGAATTGAAAGTGGGGGGAAAATCACATTATGAAATAAATGTTTTTCTCCAAAACACGTTGGCCACAATTATTGAAACCCTTTTATTAAATACTTTTTGCAATCTCCTTTTGCCAAGATAACAGCTCTGAGTCTTCTCCTATAATGCCTGATGAGTTTGGAGAATAACTGACAAGAGATCAGAGACCATTCCTCCACACAGAATCTCTCCAGATCCTTCAGATTCCCAGATCCATGTTGGTGCTTCTTCTCTTCAGTTCAGCCCACTCATCAGGTCAGGGGACTGAGACGGTCATGGCAGAAGCTTCATTTTGTGCTCCACAACAAATTTTTGTTTTGATTTTGATGTTTGTTTTGGATCGTTGTCCTGATGGAAGATCCAACCACGGCCCATTATAAGATTTCTAGCAGAAGGCGTCAGGTTTTGATTTTTTATCTGTTGATATTTGATAGAATCCACAATGCCATGTATCTGAACAAGAAGTCCAGGACCTCCAGCAGAAAAATATGCCCACAACATTAAAGATCCAATGGTATATTAAATTGTACACATGGGGTACTTTTTATCCTTGTGTTCACCAAACCCATCTAGTGTGTTTGCTGCCAAAAAGCTCTGTTTTAGTCTCATCTGACCACAGAACCCTGTGTTGTTTGAAGATCCAGTCGTGTCTGACAATTAAATTTGCTGGAATTTGTTTTTGGATGAGCGAGGAGGTTTTTTTTTTAAACCCTCCCAAACAACATGTGGGGATGTAGGGGTTGTTTGATAATTTTTTTTTTAGGCTTTCTGACCCTAAGACTCAACTAATCTCTGCAATTCTCCATCTGTGATCCTTGGAGAGTCTTTGGCCACTCAAACTTTCATACTCGCCGTGCATTAAGACAGTATAGACACACGTCCTTTTCCTGGCAGATTCATAACATCTTTAGTTGGTTATAACTTCTTAATTATTGCCCTGATGGTCAAAATGGGGATTTTCAATTCTTTAGCTATTGTCTTACAGCCACTTTCTAGTTTGTGATGCTCAACAATCTTTTGCTACGCATCAGAACTGTATTCTGTGGTTTTACTCATTGTGATGGATGATTAAGGGGATTTGGCCTTTGTGTTTCCTCATATTTAAACTCCTGTGAAACACGAAGTCATAGCTGGACAGTTTCATGTTCCTAGTCACCCTGGTGTACTAAAAAAGGTAAATATTAATGGGAATATACTTCAGAGATATTTTACTCGTAAAAAATTCTAGGGGTTTCAATAATTGTGGCCAACATGTTTTGGAGAAAAACATTTATTTCATAATGTGATTTCCCCCCACTTTCAATTCTTTTACTTCAATGAAAGGTTAGAATTTTGCACATTTTTTGAATGAAAGATCACAAGGATAATCGATGCAGATTTATTTTTTACAGCCAATTTTGATCATATTTACCAGGGGGTTCAATAATTGTGGAGGGCACTGTACATGCAGCAAATGTATTATGCACAATTCAACTCTCAATACATTACACAATACAGGGTGGCACACTGGAGTGCAGCTTGCACCTTTATTCTGAACAGATTTCACATATTGGTGGGCATCACCAAAACTAACCATCCACTAACAAGATCTAAACAAAAGCATGTAAATACAAAAGAAGGCCTATCTGTAAATCACATTTTAAGGTATGTTACAACATATTAGGCTGCAACTTAACACACATACCATTCAGATAAAAGCACCAAACACCTGTTTACGTCTCGGTGTAAAAGAAATGAACTGTGCACACACTGACTTCTTAGTTAAGAGGTCCAATTTGTCCTGATGGATGTGACACAAAACACATCCACTTGCACATATTTGACAATCGGAATATCAGATATATCCTGCTATAGCTAACAAATTTGTGAAATTTTGAATAAAAAAGGAAATAAAAGCAGATCATCAGTCATTCAGCGCTATTGTGGCTGCGGTGTGACAAGCAATGAATGACGTGTCTCCATGGGAACCATAAAGTGATACTATGATCAATAACGGTCGCCTTGAAAAACTTTTAAACTTACGTGTGAAAAGGTTAAGTAAGGCTTACATTTAAATGTGTCTTTGTTTTTTGTTTTGAGTGTATGGTCAATAAATAAAAAGATGGGCACAAAACCTGTTTGTCGCGCCCCACTTGTCATGTCTCTATTCCCCACCAGTGGGCCGTGCCCGCGCCCCACACTTTGAGAAACGCTGAGCTAACTTAACAGCTAACTAAGCAATAGGGGTACCTGCGTTTGGTCAGGATTTTTCCTCTTTTTGGCTGGTGTCGACCAACAATGAAAAATCGTTGTCTGGCTGCCTTTCAGTGTCCTTTTCATCTTTCCATCCGTTAGCATGCACCGTCAGCTTTCTCCAACCATTCATCCCAGCAACTGCGCAAAATAGTGAACAAACTTGGTAGAGAAAGCGGGTTGGGTAATACCAAGTAGTCGGTGCGGTGGGCGGGGGGTACATTACAGATTATTTAAAATATGATACTATCTTTCTTGCTGGCAAATGAAATTAATAAAGAAAACAAACAAAAGTATTCATTCGGAATATTTCACATTTATTTTAATCTCAATGATGTGATGATATTGGGGGGGTTATATTAGCTGGATCTGATTTTTGAGGGGGTCATGACCCCCGTAACCCCCGTGCAAATTACGCGCATGGATGTGGATGTGGATGTGGATAAAGAGCCTCCGGTCATAATTTATTGGGCATCCCGTTTTAAAAGAGGTGTGGACGCAACTCTCCATCGGTCTTTGGTCCGTGAATCTCCGTCGTTGAAAGACTCAACTCTTGTGAGGATAGCCTTGGTGAATGTTAGATCACTAGCTAGCAAGATCACTTTTTTACTTCCAAGGACTTGGACATGTTGTGTGTGACTGAGACCTGGATCGGTGTTGGTGAGTCAAGTGTTTTTTCTGAAGTTTTACCTCTGAACTGTACCTATTTCAACTCTCCACGGCTTACGGGACGAGGCGGCGGAGTACTATTTTTAAAGAACATTTAAACTGTAGGCGTCTGCCATCTTCCTCCTACTCCAGCTTTGAACTCAGTGTTTTTGAATTAAGTCTGAGTTATCCAGTGTTGTGCACTATTGTTTATCGCCCACCCAAATATAACAAGGACTTTATCGATGATTTTTCCGATTTTTTTAGCCGGAACCATGACTAAATACAGTATGACCGGGTTTTAATTGTGGGGATTTTAAAGGTGCTCTAAGTGATGCCGGGAGTGTTGACATTCGAATTGTTGTCAAACAAAACGGAGGCTAGCTAGACCCTCCCTCCTCCTCATCCCGTCTCCTCCCTCCTCCCCTCCCTTCCGGCATAAAGGAAAGTCAAAGTAGTCACTAAAAACAAAGTTACGTTTTACTGATACTTCATTCAATGTGTAATGTCACCAAGTTAGATAAATGCTTTTATATATTGCAGAACAGAATGCAGAAAAAGAGAAACATTGTCTTAAAATCGTTTCGCCACCTGAGGTTATAACTATAACTATAGCTCCCATACAAGGACGCAATAATAGCAAGATAATGTTAGCTTCGCGTTTCCCAGTGAGCATAAACAACGGCGGCGGCATAAACAAATTTAGTCAAAGTTGTCAATAGCCTATAAATGAACATTCAAATCCATAACAAACAGTGGGTGAAAACAATAATTCACACAAATCGTCGCCCTACTGTGAATTTGCTTGACCATTTACAATAGAGATTGATCGCTAGCTGAAACATACATGTTGTATTCACCAAAGCTAACGCTGACTGCATAGTTCTAGCTAATTACATCCTTGTGTTGGTTTGGCGAACATGAACGTCAATTTAGAAAGAAAAATGGATTTACCTGTTCTGCAAAAACAGAGCAACTGAATGTCTGATTGGAAGCCCTTCTGCCGGCGGAGTTCTCGCCACATTTTGAGGGTTTTTCCGATGTAAATTCGGGACTTCGCGCGTTCCTTATCCTTGTCCCTCTTCTTTACAATTTGTTCATCGGAACGTCGTCTCTTTAGTCGTGTGTCGGCCATAATTCAAACTTCCCTCTTCATGCTTCTCTCTCGTCTCTCCTCCACACCCCCTTCATGTCCACGCGCACTAACCCCCAAACCACAACCCTCAAATACTTCTTATCGGTGATTGGCTGGAGCACTGTTTGTTGTGTTTCGTGGTGCGGGTGAGCCCAGTTTGTTTTTGTTGCCGTTTGTGGAGCCTGTGGTGTCTAGAGAGACCGCATTTTTTACAGTGTGTTCAGGGGACAGGCAACTAGCGGATAGTGAGGAGATGTTTGCTGTATGTGACAAAAAATGTTTTGGCCTAAAAAACGCGTGACATCACTTAGAGCACCTTTAATATCCATGTGTGCTGTCCCGCCAAGCCTTTGGCCAAAGCTTTTTTAAATCTTGTGGAGTCTTTTAACTTAACTCAGTTTGTCGTTAGTCCCACACATATTTGTGGACACTGTAGTGGATTTTTTCCCTAAACCCTGACTATCTAGCGTCTACAAATCGACACTTAATAAATAAAACTGTTGCGTCTACTGATCGACACAGAGCGCCTACAAATCGACACTTAATAACCTTTATACTCTAGCTCTTGCGTCTTCAGCCAAAAACTGACCGAGTTTCTAACTAACTTACTTGCTTCCCTAAACTGACCTGCTGCGCAGCAGTAATAATCGACAAACAGACCTTAGCAAATGTCCTCTAAATGCTTTAATCACGGCCAGGAGATCTTCCCGAGCAGTTATCAGGGAATCTCTCCCAAGAAGCAAGGCCGGAGGATCTCAGACAAATTCCATTGAAAAATCCCACCGTAAAACACAGATACCACAGTTTTTTTTTATAGAATCAAGAAAACGTACTCGGTTACTAACGTAACCTCGGTTCTCTCTAGAAGAGGGAACGAGTACTGCGTAATATCTTACGCTAGGGGAAAATCTCTTTTCCGCAAGATACTGAAGCCAAAAATTATCCTTAATTTTGAAATAATATAAAACGCGTTGCGGCAGCATGCAGACATAGGCAAGACGGCTCGCGCGCCTATTGGCTGCCCTGCGGCAACTGCAGCAGCCTATCGAGAGAGGCCCTTCGTGACATCAGATCCAATGGGGGAGCTTCACGCCCACTGCGTCACGTCCCGCCGAAATAGGCGTGGCTTGGGCCTATAAATACAGCTCGACAGGCTGATAGAATCTGTTTTTTCATCGCCGAAGCGAACCAGAGCGTGTTGCAGGCACGGCAAAGGTACGCAGTACTCGTTCCCTCTTCTAGAGAGAACCGAGGTTACGTTAGTAACCTAATACGTTCTCTTACGAGAGGTCTCTCGTACTGCGTAATATCTTACGCTAGGGGAACACAGTGTAAAACACCGTGCGTGGCGGGACAGCCGAAAACTCGGACTGGACTGATGAATATTATGGGTCCTACGCACTGTCCATAGAGTTATTTAGTCAATCAGCGAGCGGCGCTCAAGCAGTTTCAGTATTCTGAGCCGATAGCATCGGGCAGACAGTACTGATTTATTAGACCGAGAATAGCTTAGCCTGCAAAGCGGGAACCTCTAGGTTATAAAACCTTATAAATGTAGATGGGGAGGCCCAGCCTGCCGCCATACAGATATCTTGCAAGGCAATCCCACTAGACCAAGCCCACGACGAGGCCATGCCTCTTGTGGAGTGCGCTCTGACACCTAACAGGCACTGCAGGCCCTATAAGTGTAAGCCAGCGCTATAGCATCAACTATCCACCTGGATAGACTCTGTTTCGACACAGCTAGTCCCTTACAACGTCCGTTGAACGACACAAATAGTTGCTCCGTCTGTCTGAAGACAGTCGAGCGAGACACATAAGCCCTTAATTCTCCTCATTAGAGACCGGCGGGGCCTACAGGGAAATCACCTGAGCCCTAAACGGTGTGTTGAGGGATTCAGGATCGTACTCGTGCCTTGGTTTGAGTATGACTTTCAAGTCATTTGGCCCAAATTCCATACACGTTGCGCTCAATGAGAGCGCTTGCAAGTCCCCTATACGCTTTACTGAAGCGAGAGCCAGAAGAAACACTGTCTTGAAAAACGAGTGTTTGATATCTATTGATTGGATTGGCTCAAATGGGGCACCTTTCATGGCTTCCAAAACCGTAGAAAGCTCCCACATGGGGACTGAGGGAGGTCTGGGAGGATTCAGCCTCTTAGCTCCTCTAAGGAAGCGAATGACCAGATCGTTCCTTCCAAGTGACTGGCCAAGCGTCGGTTTAGTAAACGCTGCTATGGCCGCCACGTAAACCTTGAGCGTGGATGGGGTTCTGCCCTTATCCAGTAGCTCTTGCAGGAAGGAGAGAACCTCCGTCACCCCACAGTCTGGGGGTGATATGCCACGAGCTGTGCACCAGCTAGAGAACACAGACCATTTTGAGGAATAGAGCCGTCTAGTAGACGGGGCCCTGGCCTGCGTGATCGTGTTTAACACTCCCACCGGGAGGTTAGTGGGTACCCGTTGATGGCCCACGCATGTAGGGACCAAAGCTCAGGGCGAGGATGCCAGATCGAGCCCTTGGCCTGAGAGAGGAGGTCCCTCCTCACTGGTATCGGCCATGGGGCAGTGCTTGTCAGCTGCATCAGAACCTGGAACCAAGCCTGTTTCTTCCAGAACGGAGCCATAAGTAGCACTGAGCATCCATTTTCCCTGATTCGCTCTAATACCTGAGGCAGGAGCGTGACGGGGGGGGGGAAAGCATAGAGCGGGCAGCGGGGCCAGACGTGGGCCAGCGCATCCCTGCTCTTGGAGAAAAACTCCGGACAGTGAGCGTTTTCTTGAGACGCAAACAGGTCTACCTCCGCTCTGCCGAATGTCTTCCACAGCAGTTGGACTGTCTGCGGGTGTAGAGACCATTCTCCTGCCAGAACATTGTTTCTGGACAATCTGTCTGGTCCCATATTTAGGTGGCCTGGCACATGCGCTGCTCTCATCGAGCGCAGATTGTGCTGAGCCCAAACCAGGACACGCTCCGTCAGCCTGTAAGGTTTCGGGACCTGATACCTCCTTGGCGATTTATATAGGCCACCACCGACATGTTGTCCGAACGGACCAAGACGTGGTGTCCTTTTATCTGGGGACAAAAATGCCTCAGCGCGTTGTCGACTGCCATCATCTCCAGGCAGTTTATGTGTAGAAGCTTTTCCCGTTCTGACCACTGGCCGAAGAACGGTCTGCCCTCGAGCAGCGCTCCCCATCCCGAGGTGGAGGCGTCCGTAGACACCACCTTCACACTCGAGGAAGTCCCCAGGCTTACACCTGACCGGTACCAGTCGGTCGCTCTCCAAGGTTTCAGAGCTGAGACGCAAATAAGACCGGAGGCCCATGCTCGGCGCGGTACTCGCGCTTTTAGCCAGAACTGCAGTGGGCGTACATCGTGAATGTACGGGGTGCTAGGGACAGGCCAAATGGCAGGACTGTGTATTGATATGCCTGGCCCTCGAAGGCGAATCTCAAAAATCGCCTGTGACGTGACGCTATTTGTATTTGGAAATATGCGTCTTTCAGAAAATATCTGCTGTATAGACCCCCTTCGCTCTGAGCTTGAGATAAAGGCTCTATGGCCCCTTTGCTCAACAGTTTCGCTATTTCGGCTCGAAGTAGATGTGCTACTTCCTTTTCTACCTTAGTTTCGATTCGCGCCGCGTAACGGCGGGGATGTCGAGCGAACTATAGCGAATAGCCTCTTTTATAATGTTCAGCACCCATTCTGATACCCCGGGAAGCTTTGCCCATGCACTTGCATGAATAACTAGGGGTTGAATGAGATCCGGGCTCTGGCCGCGACATGGTGGCGACCGGAGAGCTTCGGTATGCTGTAACATAGACGCCGTGCTTACAGCGTTCGAGGCGGGGGGCGCGCTGATCACAGCGGGCAGCCTGCCCGTGCTCGACTCTCCTATGGCGGCTTCCTGAGAGAGAGCGAGCGGGGCGAGTCCCGTGGGGCTTGTCATGTCTGTGAGTGAATGTGGGCGCGGGACAGCGGGCACATTTACTACACCGAAAACACCGTCGGCTTGAGCTGACTGTATGTGCGTTGGTTTCGCTTTTACAGAAAACGTGAGACATGCAGTGTGTAGTGTTTGTGGGCACTGGGTCGTGGGCACATTCACTACATTTAATGCACAATCGACATGAGTCGATTTTATGAGTGCGAGCCCCGGAGGGCGCTCACGGGGGGACACAAGACTTACAACATAGCCGGTGTGTGTCGGCTTTATAGGTTTTGTCCCCCGGGATAAAAGTGTAGCAGAGCAGGCAGTGAGTACGTGTGGGCACTGTTTTGTGGGCACATTTCCTACATTTAACACTCGAGCGGCATACGCCAGCTCTAGAGTGGGCTCTGCATGAGTGAATGACACAGGGGGAACCGTGCTTGTGTGTAGGGGTGAACACTGGGAAGCGGGCACATTTTCTACACTCAAGACACCATCGGCATGAGCCGGATAACCAGAATTGTACTCTTATGAGATTTCTCTCAGTTGCCATAAAAACAGTGTTTGGGTGCAGGCAAGCGGGTTGTACAACGTGCTCGTTGGCTGCAAAATACACATCTGCAGTCGCCTTTTAAGGGGACTGACAGTTCGAAATGCTTTGAAGGCTCATATGTTTAGACGCTCATAAATACTTGAGCACCATATGTGCGAGAGAGGCGGTCTCGCTTTCTGTATGTAAGAAAGCTGGCCGCGAGCTCGGAGAAGCGAACGGCATAATTTTTTATCTGCCGCCAGAGCCAGGATTCGAACACAGGTCTCTGGCGCGAAAGCCTAAGATTTCGCCACTGAGCCACAGGGGGAAAACACATAAGCTTTCAGTTAGCGCGAGTATTATAACAGGCTCGTTTGCTGCAATATTGATATTTCCAGTCGCCTGAACTTAAGAGGGGACTGAGAAATGTGTGAGAAATGGAGGTTGGTCCGGCCTCGGCGGGACTAAAACACTCTCTTTTCTCCGGTGAGTGACGCGCGCGAACGGGGCAGCTTTCTTGTAACGTAAAGAAAGCCAGCCCCGAGCTCTGTTTCAATGCTGGCCCTTTTCCCAGAAGGCACGCGAGCAGAGGGGGCGAGATCCACAGAGCTCGGCCAGTCCTCACTGCCCGACGCCAGGATAGAGCAGCTGTCATCCTCCACAGATGCAGCTTCTTCGTCGTCATCCATGACGGAAGCGGCGGCAGACGGCAGCCGCTGTCCGTCGGTGAGAGACTCGGATGAAGCAGGCGGCGAAGCTGGCGGGCGAACCGGCGAGCTTTCGCGGGTTGGAGGATTGTAGCAACAATGACATCTGCTTTTCACATTAAGTGAATCATGTGATGTCGAACACATCTTCTTTGTCCAAACAGCGCTGGTTAATAATTCCCCACGGAATAATTCACCAGCGCCGGGGTGTCTGTCGCCCCCCCAGTCCAGCGCGGACTCCCTGTGACTTTTACAACTTCACAGACTCGTGACATTCCAGAACACACACACACATACACACACACACACACACACACACCAACATCCTTTGGTGTTTAACTTTTAATGTGTGTAACTCAGACTTGTATCTGAACTTCCTGTATGTATGTGTGATTAATGTTGTTTTGATCATATAGTTATGATCCTCGCGTGTTTGGATCTGAAATGTATTTTTGAAGAATGTTCTCCCAGTAGAATCGCATCCCGTAACCCGAGCTCATTGGCAGGTCATAAAATTTGACCACAGAGCTATCCAGCCCTATGCATGAGATAACAGGGTCGCAACATTCCAACACACACACACACACACAAACACACTCTGGACTTTGAAACAGAAACCCCCTACAGAAAAGGACTTTTACCCATAAAGTCACTCTTAAATGTACTAAATATATATATTTGTGTGTTAAGAGGTGTGTGTAAACCATAGGAAAGCATATGTCCTATTTGTAACATTAATAGAACTACTATTGCCTATACAAATGCATAATAATGTATCTTTGCATGGCTACAAAGCTTATATTCTATTTTTGATATCTCTGTAATCCTCTCCAGCTAACGGAGTTGAATTCCGATAGCAGAATTCAGTGATGCGCATTGTTTTATAAGTTCATATGTGTGGAGAAAATCCTCTCAAGTTAAAGTCAATCATGACTCATTCGAGTGGGCGTGTCTAACCGGACAAAGGAATCTTCCCGCTCGAAAAATCTCGACAGCTGATTCGTCCTACACGAAGGAGGGGACGGCACATTGGACACTGATAAAAGTCCAGACCTTCAGTAACTCGCGCTCTCTCATCCCTCTCTCGACTCATCCAACTTCTCTGGACCCTCTTCCTCGGCGCAGCGCTTCTCCAAAGGAACATCTGGAGGAGGCCCTGGCCTTCTCCATCGAGCGAGCACATGTTCGAGTCGTAGCTGCGTCCTTTGCAACAAAGACTGTAAACCTCTCCCATCCCGGGAGATGAACCTTATTTTCCGGTAACATTAAATTCAAGTGAGCCTTTACATCGTCTTGCGAAACGACCCAGAAGACGAAGCTAGACGCAAACCAGCCGGACACGCGCACGCGCGGCCCCCTCTTCAGCACCATACTGAAAGAACACAGAATCTTGCAAGTAACGTAACGCTCTCTCTAAACGCTGATTTCAGGTGTCCAGGTCTTAGGTCTGTGATTTAAGTTACCCTCCAGCTCTTCTCTCTATATCTTTCTTTCTTTCATTTCATTTTCATTCTGATCACGCTATGTTTATGTTTTTGTTCGGTTAAATGTTTATTTGTTTGTTTGCATTTTTACGTACGTTTATGTTATATAATCTCTAGTGTGTGCCATTTTATTAATAAACCCATGTATACTTTTAATTGTCTCTGTGTTTGAAAACCCACCTTATAAAGTCAATGAAATTGTAAAAGATCTAAGCTACAAGCTCGATATTGACTACCTTGAGTAGTTTTAATTCATAAACTCAGAAAGTTTGATATTCGCGGCCAGAAGATAAAACTTTCTTGGAGTTTGAAAAGAGATACCCCCTTCTTAACTGTAATGATCAGACAGTACAGAACAAGGTAATCTCGATAATTGATAAAATAAATGTACATGCGACTTATGAATTATGACCATGAGTCATAAATATTAATATTGCCAAAATTCCCTATATTCTTGAGCTAATTCACATTTACCCCGAGTCGTTATTGTTACAGGATGTTACGCGACCCGCTGAGCACGGCGCTTTACGGCGCGGCACCGCAGCGGGTGGAGGTGCAGTCTCGGCGAAAGATGCCAGGCGAGTCCTCAGAGTCACCATGGGCATTAGTTCGCAGTGAGGGCAGCCGCCGTCAGCGAGCGCGAGAACTGCGTGTTCTTCACCCAGGCAGGAAACGCAGATTACATGGCGGTCCCCGTCGCTGAGTAGGGCTCGGCACGAGCCACAGAAGGTGCGAGGCATCTTGAAAAAGACGCTTGGCTCTTTTAGAGAGAGAGAGTGTGAGTCGCGGCGGCGAACACACACTTAGCAGAGAAAAGGATATTATATGCCGGATAGCGCAGCAGGTACGGCGACTGAAGGCGGTGAGTTGTCGGCCAGCGGCTTCAGATGCAGATGCTCGTCCCGCTGAAGGGCTTTTTCTGACGGTGCGGCTTCTTCCTCTCAGGATCCAGCGATGCGAGCGCTTCGCTGAAGAGATGAAAAATCAGATTCTATCAGCCTGTCGAGCTGTATTTATAGGCCCAAGCCACGCCTGTTTCGGCGGGACGTGACGCAGTGGGCGCGAAGCGCCCCCATTGGATCTGACGTCATGAAGGGCCTCTCTCGATAGGCTGCTGCAGTTGCTGCAGTGCAGCCAATAGGCGCGCGAGCCGTCTTGCCTATGTCTGCATGCTGCCGCAACGCGTTTTACATTATTTCAAAATTAAGGATAATTTTTGGCTTCATTATCTCACGGAAAAGACATTTTCCCCTAGCGTAATATATTACGCAGTACGAGAGACCTCTCGTAAGAGAACAAATAAGACTAACATGTCACCTTCAATATGATTGGTTCAATTGGTTCAAAAGCCCCAACCTTTTTCCTCTGTTACTGGCACAAGCAAACTGTTTTAATGATGACTTCATTTGTTAATCACAAGATTCTAACAGACTGTCTAGTTTCATTTCCTAAACTATGCTATTTTTACATACATACATACATACGCACACAGTCAAAGTCACAAGTTTTCCATTGGTTTCGTCACAGTACATCCTGTTCAAATAAGGTTAGATGTTAGAAACATGGTTAGTTTAATATACAGTTTAAAATTTATACGACAGTTCCCCTCTCTGGTCGTAATCAAACACGACCACTATTAAATAAAATTATTCTAATCAATTTTCCATACCTGCATGATTTACCTGCTCTTTACCAAATCATCCCATTATAAATCAGTGACTATAATACCACCTGATATCTCTATATCTTTTCCATGTTTCATCATCTACTTTATAATACCTGTAAGATATTCCTTCAATCAGCATCCAAAGTTGTAATTAAAATACCACCTATTTCCAATGTTACCATACACATACCATCTTCTCATCTTCATCTCCTTCTCAACATTCTATCTTCAAGCCATCTAATTCTATTTTCAGTAAAAACTAAACATACCATAGTATATTGCCTTTTAACTTTGAGTCAAGTTTCATTATCCTTTGCTAAATTTCAAATCACCTTGATCTTTAGTCTGGCCTTTAACAGGCTGATACTGCTGCTGGACCAAATTTTCTTAACCATATTTTGTTAACTTTTAATTAAAGCAGGCGATTGTTTTACTTAGATCTATTTAAGGATCTGTGTAATAAAATCTAACCAAAAAAATTATATAATCTTTCATTTTTATCTTTAACACAAATAGCAATAATTTTATTATTTTGTTTCAAACAATGTCATTATTTTAAAATTAACTCTCACCCAGCTGTTGCCATGATAATAGCTTTAGCTGCTGATATGCCATTTAATCATTAATTACCTATCCTAAAATCCTATTTCTCCAGAATTAACTGATGGACATAAAATGTCCTGCCTCTATTTGTTGGCAATGCGGAATAGTTCATAATGGATCCATTGATCCAGATCATTAAATCTGTAACTTCATTCTGAATTAGAAAGCTTTTTAGAATTTTGCTTTATGAGCAAATATTCTATTTCACTGAAATGGCTTAACTGTTTAGATTAATTTCAGTTTAAATTTAACATGTTTGTGTCACATTTCTATTGGTCTTGGTTTTAACTTTGTGCCCCCTACATATATTTTTTTAACACATTGAAGACCTTTCTCAACAAAACGAGTCCATATTTCATTTCTGGAAGCCGGGGCTAAATAAGCAAGCACTGTTACTGCATTCCTAGATAGACTAGACCCACAGTCACCTCTCAGATATCAAATACAGACATTAGACAATACATGAAAGGAACATTTCAATAATCACACTGTAACTTCTTTAACTAATAATAATCCAGAAATTAAATGTTTCCCAAAATCAATCTCCTTTTGAAAGTTTTTCTTTTGCTATTTTAGCAAATGGAAACACCTAAAATATATTTAATGTAGTCAGTAATTAATCGCTATAGAAACCTACCCAATTATCCATTCGGACCTAGTCCGGCAAAGTAACTTATCACCCATTCTCTCTTATTAGAGAACAATTATTACTTTTTATTTTATTTTTAGCATCTATGATGTCTGCATTAGGATTTTAAACCCTCAAATTTCTTCAAAAATAGTCCCTAGATTATTTATTATTTCACCGCACCCCAGATGGGACCTTGTTTGTGGAGTGCACCACAAGAACAACTATAATACTATAACCGCTCGCTTGAATGGAGACCTTAAAGGGATACATCAGGATTTAGCATTAAGCTTATTATTAGTAGAAAACATGTAGTATTTTCGAATTACCGTGCTTTCCACCCTCATATCCCCCTGAGATGAGAGATTTATGTATTTTTTGTCTGGAAAAAATCCTCCGATGACGCAAAAATCGTCATATTGCGTCATCGGAGGATTTTCTGGGGAGGGGCTGTCCCGCATGTTATCAACCCGCCCATGGGAGGTGGGATCTCACTCACAGAATGTAAACATAAGCCGTTTCTCAATATGCGTTCTTGTCTGTACTTGTGTTCTTGTGGACTTGTGAAACGTCATCAGTCGCTGCCCAAGTACTGTTCCAATTCAAAGTTCACATCTAGCCAAGTCCAGTTCAAATCCCCGGATGTGTTCTTGATCCGCCCCTTTTACCGAGGATGCATCGAGAGGTGACTTGTGCGGACTTGAGACAGCCAGGTATCCCAGAATGCATCTCACACCAACCAGCAGGTGTCAATAGTGGAGGAGAAACCCCGCATAATTTAAAAATACTGCTGTAATTGTGTCATGAAATGTAGTTTTAAGAGTATTTCAGGCGAGAATGTAGTTGTTTAAAGCTCAAATCTTTGGTTTATTTATAAAGATAGCGCCTATTTGAAAATTTGATCTGACGTTTTCGGAGTTGTGAGAACCAGGCAATCGGACGCTCGGCGCTCATGTACCCCGCCGAGAACAGCCTTTCCTCGATTAGTGTTGCTGACGTTTGCCGCTGGCTCGGATGTCTCCAGTCTAGTGGTTTAACATGAGATATAAATCGTCTTGTGTATATCTAACGGACGCTTTATTTATTTATTTATTTTATTTGTCTCATTAATCTATAATTTGTTCCCTGGCAAAACGTTAAGCTGAGGGCAAAGTGAAGTTGTATAGCTTTATTTAGTCTATTTAACTTTAACGTTGTAGCCTAGAGAGCTGACTTATGTTTGACTGAATAGTTTGCTTTATTATTGTATAGCTTATACCTTACCTTTTTATATTAAAACTGACATTTAACAAAAAAGGTTATGTCATTTTATTTTATATATTTAAAACATATAAAATATTTTATTATACATGTTGTCTACATTCTCTTCACTGTATGTACATATATAATAAAATAAAATGATACAACCCTGTCTCTTTTTGCTAAATGTTAGTTTTAATGATCAATATTATAATGTTTTTTATTTATCATATTTTTAAAATGAAAACAAAAAGAGTCAGGGTTGTGCTTTATATTTCGTGTTAAAAATATGCAGTGAAGATAATCAATTGCGTTGCCTGAACCACATTTGTGTGGCCATTATGTTTAAGATTTTTTTAAATGAAAATGAAAAGAGGCAGAGTGGTGGTTTATAACATATTTTGTTTTATTTGTAGCCTAGATATACATAAAGAGATAACCGGAGTAGCCAGAGCGAGCTGAGTGACGCTATCAATTACGCCGCTGTTCCATTTCAGAATTATCGGACTTGCGTCCTCCCGTCCTCGGGAGTTCGTTCTCCCGAGTCGAACTTGTCAAGTCCGAACTACCAAGGACTCAAGTCCGAACTTTGCGTACTTGGTATTGAGAAACGGCTACAGTTTCAGCCGGAAGCTAAGCTAGCAGGCTCTTGTTCTGTGGAGAAAGCTGAGTAGTAGGAGAAAGCTGAGTAGTAGGGGTTACCATCCTCTTTTTCCCGGACATGTCCGGCCGTCAAGATCGTCCAAAATGTCAGAGATTCGGTTTTTGCTTTCTGCAGTCGTCATTCATTATTTACATGCACACCTTTTGTTTCAATCTAACTGAATTCATTCCGATTGGTGAATCTGAATGTAGTGTTTACATGAACGCTAAACAAGTGATCGGTTGATGTTTAACATTGCTAAGAAAATTCCCGCTCCTCCGTGAGAGACCGGTGCCTCAGTAACGACGCCACCGGCATCGCGCCGTTCTCCCGCGGCCCTCAGCCTCGTCCTGCTCGCCACAGTAAACATGATGAATGGCGACTGTAGAACGCAAAAGCCGAATCCCGGACATTTTGGGCGATGTCGATATCCCGGGCAAACTCGTCACGGAGACTCACTAGTAGCCAGTGTTGTAGTCGAGTCACCAATTGTCGAGTCCGAGTCAAGTCTCGAGTCCCCGTGTTCGAGTCCGAGTCCGAGTCCAAGTCCGAGTCACCAAAGAAGAGACCGAGTCGAGTCCGAGTCGAGTCACCATTACCTGAGTTCGAGTCCGAGTCGAGTCTCGAGTCCCCAGTGTTCGAGTCCGAGTCGAGTCATCAAGGTTGAGTCTGTGTTATATTTCAAGACTGCCAACATTTCTCTACTCTGGCACCTTTAAAGAGCTGATATAATTATAAAAGAGGGTCTACATTAAACAAAAATGACACCACTGTGTTGACAATTATAAATAATAAATACAATATAAATAAATATAAATAAAAAATTTGATTTCAATAATGTAGGCTATTAGTAGGCTAAATGTTGAAATTAACATTAACAATGCTGTACAAGTGCAGTTTATTAATAGTAGCCTAAATGTTAACTAATGTAGTTAACTAGAGTTTAATAAATGGAACATATTGTAAAGTGTTACCGATTTGTTATACACCGATTCAGACGTCTCGTGAGTTCGTTGTTGGACAGATGGTCAGTTGTTTTAACCATTCATTAAAGTGAATCGTTCAAAGGAGTCATAAGTTCGCGAATCGGACGTGTCATTAATGGACGTGTAGCCTATACGGCACGCCTTGTGTGATTATCTCGGCAGTTTAGGACAGGACAAGATTTGTGTCAACACAGAAAACATTTCATCACTAGATAGGTCTTTTCGTTTATTGAAATTGTGGCTAATGTCAGCTGAATGTGCGGAACGCTTTTCAGAGAAGATAAGGCAAACGTTTTTTGTATTTTTTCAGCACAATTCACACCTCGCGGTAATTCAGGAGAAAAAAATCTCTGAATGATCTACGTGAAACTTCGGTCTCCCGACCTTTTACTATCGTGTCAATTGATTTTGATTAATATGCGTGAGGAGGGAGCACCGCTCGTGTTGTTTGAAGACGGTGAGAGCGCGCGCGCGGCTGGGGCTTTCTCTCTGCTCGTTCATATATGCAGAAAAAAAAGAGATCCCGTCCGGTCTTGGAGCCCAAAACAGGAAAAGTGTAACATCTTATATCAAATTTTAAATCCTATTTAGTCAGAAACTTCATCCAACGTCATTCATTTGATGAATGCTCAAGTCCGATTTTATATCCTCGAGTCCGAGTCCAAGAACGAGTCATCAGTCCGCGAGTCCAAGTCAAGTCACGAGTCCTGAGAATAGGGACTCGAGTCGGACTCGAGTCCGAGTCCAGGACTCGAGTACTCCATCACTGCTAGTAGCCTAACCTTGTTGTTTTCAACTGCGCTCTCTAACCGGGAGGCGTGGCTTGAGAGTGGCCTCGTAGAGCAGTGAAGCAAGTGCATTCTGGGAGTTGTTGTCTTTCATCCACATAAGCCAAAAATACATTTTCTGGCTTTTCTCAGTCTAGAAAGCTCCAAATTCCAAAATTTCTTTACATTTCTTCTACATAAATTACCTATTTTAAATACACATTCATCTTTCCAGAGGTGAAGTATCCCTTTAAGTATTTTTTGTTAGTGACAACTAGGGCTGGGCGATAAAACGATAACGATAATTATCGCAATATAATTTTTCTCGATAAAACGATGTCAAGAGTTCGATAAATGTTCGATAATGTTTATGCACCAAAAGCGGAACGAAACTCATTTGAACCGCGCGCCACACGGACTATTTATCCGCTCGGCTCAAAGTCCAAACGGCAGTGCAGCGTGAGCTCACTAGAGCAGATGCGTTTACTCTGATCGGTCTCGGTCTCTGTCACGAGATCCAGTGAGAAGCGCTTGAATTCAGCGAAGAACACAAATGTCTCAGTGATTTAAAACAGTTTAAAGGCAGATGAAACAGCGCTGACAAACAGGAGAAACACTGTGCGCAACGATACAGTCTGAAGGCTTTTCCGTCTACAAATTCCCATCATTTACCATGGATTTACTGTAACGTTAGCCTAGTAATATTAACTGCACCATGAAATGTCTGATATACATATTGAATTGTATTATATTATTAATGTAGACAATGTATTAAAGGACTAATGGAATATAATTACAGTATTTAATAATGTATTTAGGCTACTGTTTTTCATACAAATTGTCACATGCCTGTCCTGTCTCGTGTAGCACATGTGGTGTTTGTGTTCCTGTCTCTGTTTCGATCCCACCCTCCTTGTGATCTCATTATTGGTTTCATTTGCCCCACCTGTTGTTCCCTCATTACCTGCCTGATTTGTCCCTTTTATTTTAAGTTCCTTTGTGTTTGCAGTCTGTGTCGGATCGTTGTCTTGTATATGTCTCCTGTTCTCCTTTGGTATGTTCGTTTTTGAAGTTGTTGTTTTGTTTTATATTGTGTTTTTCCCCCTTGTAGGTTTTTGTTTGACTTTATCCATCCATCCATCCATCCATCCATCTTCTTCCGCTTATCCGGGGCCGGGTCGCGGGGGCAGCAGTCTAAGCAGGGATGCCCAGACTTCCCTCTCCCTAGACACTTCCTCCAGCTCTTCCGGGGGGACACCGAGGCGTTCCCAGGCCAGCCGGGAGACATAGTCCCTCCAGCGTGTCCTAGGTCTTCCCCGGGGTCTCCTCCCGGTGGGACATGCCCGGAACACCTTCCCCGGAAGGCGTCCAGGAGGCATCCGGAAAAGATGCTCGAGCCACCTCAGCTGGCCCCTCTCGATGTGGAGGAGCAGCGGCTCTACTCTGAGCTCCTCCCTAGTGACTGAGCTTCTCACCCTATCTCTAAGGGATCGCCCAGCCACCCTGCGGAGAAAGCTCATTTCGGCCGCCTGTATCCGGGATCTTGTCCTTTCGGTCATGACCCAAAGCTCATGACCATAGGTGAGAGTAGGAACGTAGATTGACCGTAAATCTCCCGTTCCATCCTTCCCTCACTCGTGAACAAGACCCCAAGATACTTGAACTCCTCCACTTGAGGCAGGAACTCTCCACCTGTTTTACTTTATGTTTCTTTTATTAAATAAATCATTATTCTTTTGCATTTGAGTCCTCCCTTAGTTTTCTTTAGTTAACGTGACATAACGATCCGACCATGTTGAGGACTCAGCAAAGGGTTTCACGTCACCCACCAGCCCCCTCTGTCTCGTGCCCCCAATACGGACGTATTCTTCGTTTTCAGTCACTAAGTTCCCTCCGCCAACAAGGGGCTGATTTGAGGGAGTTCGCGGCCGAATTCCTTAGAGTGGCGGAGGGATTACAACTGAATGAAGGGCCTCTTAAGGACCTTTTCTTTTATGCTCTCGATGAGCCCATAGACTGGTTGCTCAGGAGGGCGTATGATAGGAGTACCTTTGAGGCAATGGTGGAGGGTCTCGCTCGCTTGCAGGAGCGAGAGGCCAGGAAGATGGTCCCTGTTCCGGTGGTCCCAGTGCCGGTGGTCCCAGTGCCGGTGGTCCCAGTGCCGGTGGTCCCTGCGCCGGTGGTCCCTGCGCCGGTGGTCCCTTTTACGGTGGTCCCTGCTCCGGTGGTCCCAGTGCCGGTGGTCCCAAGTCCAGTGGTCCCTGTTCCGGTGGTCCCAGTTCCGGTGGTCTCGAGTCCGGTGGTTCGGAGACGGAGGAGGAGGAGGAGAAACCCCTCCACAACGACTTGTCCGGTGGCTCCTAACCCAGTGACCATCCCGGAGGTGACTGCCATCCCTGACGCGCCGCTCAGGCGTCCTGCTCTGCCCGCGCCGCCCAGGCGTCCTGCTCTGCCGGCCCCGCCTGAGCTGCTCGCCCTGCCGGCGCCGCCCCAGCGACCCGTCACGTCTGCCGATCCAGAGACTGTTCAGGTCACGTCTGCCGATCCAGAGACTGTTCACGTCACGTCTGCCGATCCAGAGACTGTTCACGTCACGTCTGCCGATCCAAAGACTGTTCACGTCACGTCTGCCGATCCAGTGTCTCTGGAAAAGATGGCCGCCGCCGAGCCGGTGTCTCCGGACAAGATGGCCGCCGCCGAGCCGCTGCCTGTTCCTGTTCTTGAGCCACTGCCTGTTCTTGAGCCGGTGCCGGTGTCTGTTCCTGTTCCTGAGCCACTGCCGGTGCCTGTTCCTGTTCCTGAGCCACTGCCGGTGCCTGTTCCTGTTCCTGAGCCACTGCCTGTTCTTGTGCCAGGGTCTGTTCCTGTCCCTGAGCCGGTGTCTGTTCCTGAGCTGGTGCCTGTTTCTGTTCCTGAGCCAATGCCGCCTGAGCTTGCTTCTGTGCCATGGCCGCCTGAGCCTGTCTCTGTGTCATGGCCGCCTGAAGGGTCGTCTTCTCCCTGGCCTCCTGAAGGGTCGTCTCCGCCCTGGCCGCCCGAGGGAAAGTCTCCGCCCTGGCCGCCCGAGGGAAAGTCTCCGCCCTGGCCGCCAGATGGACTGACATTTCCGCCCTGGCCCCCCAGATGGACTGACATTTCCGCCTTGGCATCCCGAACTGTCCATTTCCCCTGCCCCACCCTGGTCTTTCCCTCCCGTCCGGGTCGGTCCCTCCCACCCAGCTCTGGTCTTTCCCTCCCGTCCGGGTCGGTCCCTCCCACCCAGCTCTGGTCTGTCCCTCCCGCCCCTCCCTGGTCTGTCCCTCCCGCCCCTCCCTGGGCTTTTCCTTCCCGCCCCTCCCTGGGCTGTTCCCTCCCGCCCCTCCCTTGTGTTAACGTGACACAAATACCATAGAAACCATAAAGTTACATTTTGCCATGATAGTGAGGTGCTACAGGCTATACCTGGTTTCATCTGTGGTTATCATGATCTAAATGCATGATACTGGATGACCAATGGTTAATTTTAATAAAACTCAAACAGTCAGAATATTACATTTTACCAAATAAAAATTAGCACATGCAGAAACTAAGAAATTAATTGTCCAATAAAGATTATTTTTTTTTGTTAAGGAAAAATGACAAATGTTTGAATGTTCTACCTCAGATTTGTGAAATGTTCTCCTGTTTGGCAAGAGTTTTTGTCATGATATGTTCTGACAATAAAGAGTAGTTTAAAACCACAATTAACGCTCTGGTTTCTACAACTTTCACTTAGGAGCAAAAATCTGCCTTTAAACTTGAAAGAAATAAAGATTTGACATTTATCGTGATAATTATCGATATCGACTGATATAAAAAAAAAAATTATCGTGATATTTTTTTGGGGCCATATCGCCCAGCCCTAGTGACAACATGTATTATATGTCATCTGCTTGTCTGGCCGGTCGTCCTTTTTTTATGAGACCTGTGAAATTTCATGTTAAACAGTAACAAGACAATATTTTATACATTTGGAACAGAACCAGTTCTGTTCGATGAGATCCATCATGACATCCTGTAAAAAGGGAAAAGTTAAGTATGGGGTGGACAGGACAAGCTTGCTTGCTCTCTGCCTTCCCAAAGTTATACGCTGCGGTGTGGCACTGTTTCTTTTTGCCACAACAATAAACCCAGGCCAGGATAGTTAGCCAAAATCATCCATGGCCGTTATTTTATTGGGCATATTTTCTTCCCTGTGGGGTCATACTTTACCCTGTGGGTCATATTTTAACCTGTGGGCCATATTTTAACCTGTGGGCCCACTTTATAAATTTAGATACAGCTTTTTTGATTGACTATTTATTTGTCTCTGTGTTTCTCAGAACACCATCTTTCACACACTTTCATACACTTTCATACACACACTAGATTTGGTTTTGACATATGGCTTGCCTATTAGTAACATTGATGTCTGTGATGCCACTTTCTCTGATCATTTGCCTGTTTTATTTGAGATATGTATTTCTCTTGATTCTAAAGTGACTGTTCCAAAACGTCGCTGTCGGGCGATTAATCATTCAACTGCTCAATCATTTTCTGAGGCTTTTAATGCAATTGAGGTTGATTATTCAATGCCCTCATGTGGGCTTAATACCGAAGAACTAACCTCATCGTTCTTTTTAATTTGTCAAAGTATTTTGGATACAGTTGCCCCTTTTAGGACGGTTCGAGAAAAATTTTGAGTTCAACCGTGGCTGAATTCTACTACTCGAGCTATAAGGCTGGAATGCAGAAGGGAGGAACGCCGCTGGAAGAAGGATAAATTACAGATCTCATTTAATATTTTACAGTACAATTTGTCTAAATATCCAAAAAGTGTTAGATCTGAGAAATCAAAGTATCTCTCTAATGTTATCTGTAATAATTCCCATAAGCCAGCTGTGCTGTTCAGTACCATTAATGCTATTTTGAACACTCCCCAAGCTACTTGTTTAGAGCCTTCTGCCGAATTGTGTGAAAAATGTTTACACTTTTTTATTGATAAGATTGAAGCTATTAGATCTAATATATCCTCTCCTTTGACTTTTTTATCCGTTTCCTCTGAGTGCCGTTGCTGTTTTCAATTAGTTTGTGCCGGTGTCTCTTGTCTCACTGAGGGAGATCTTTGTTAAAATGAAATTATCCTCAAGTTGCATGGATATTGTTCCTCCACGTCTTCTAAAAGACTCATTTGAAGCTATTGGTTCTACTGTACTTGCGATTATTAATAGTAGCCTGGCCTCGGGAGTTGTACCTAAGTCTTTTAAACATGCAGCAGTGGAACCAGTAATCAAGAAATCTAACCTGGATTCATCAGTCTTTGCTCATTTTAGACCTATCTCGAAACTTTCATTTCTGTCTAAATTACTGGAGAAGGTTGTATTTGGACAATTGAATGCATTCCTAGATCTACATGGTATCCATGAGGTGTTTCAGTCTGGTTTTAAGTCCCTGCATAGTACAGAAACTGCACTGTTGAAGGTTTCTAACGACTTGTTACTTACTACTGACTCAGGGAACTGTGCGATTCTAATTTTATTAGATCTTGGGGAATTGAATCCACTAGTGAAACCTTATGTTAAAAAAAATGTAGGTGTTATTATGGACTGTGATTTTAAATTGGATAAACAGATTAACTTGGTAGTTAAATCTAGTTTTTTCCAATTGAGACAACTCATCAAGGAGAAATCTTTCCTGTCTTTTATAGACTTTCAAAGACTTCTTCACATTTTTATCTCATCGTGTCTGTATTATTGTAATGGCCTCTATATAGGCATTAGTCAGGCCTCTCTCTCCAGACTGCAGAGGGTCCAGAATGCAGCAGCTCGCCTGTTGATGGGTACACGAAAGCGGGAACACATTACCCCTGTTCTCTCCTCTCTTCACTGGTTGCCTGTCCATTTTAGGATTAATTTTAAGATTTTGATGTTTGTTTTTAAATCTCTTAATGGTCTTGCACCTAAGTATCTGTCTGAACTGATCAAGCCGTATGCTCCGTCAAGAGCGCTTATGTCTGCTGACCATTTGCTTTTAGCTGACCAAGGCTGTATCTCAATACTAGTTTTACTTGATCTTAGTGCTGCGTTCGATACTATAGATCACACAATACTCTTAGATCGACTACAAAATTATACTGGTGTTCAAGGACAAGCACTAAGCTGGTTCAAATCATACCTATCTGACCGCTACCATTTTGTCTATTTAAATGGAGAAAAATCGATCATAACTCCAGTAAACTATGGAGTGCCGCAGGGATCTGTGTTAGGCCCTCTGTTATTTTCAATATATATGATGCCACTTGGAAATATTATAAGGAAACATGGAATTAGTTTCCATTGTTATGCTGATGACCAGGGCCTGAAGTTAACTTTTTTGACCACCAGCCACTGTGGCAGGTGGATTTAAAAATCCACCTGCCACAGTAACTTTTTACCAGCCATTTTTTTTTTTTTTTTTTTTTTTGCCTTATAAAGGTGAAAAATAGAAATCACACAAACATTGTTCTTTAACTTGTAAGAATACACATATAAGTGCTGCATCTTTTTATTCATTGATTTGCTGTGTCACAGACATAGTCATATGTCATATTCATATATACTGACTGCTGCTAATCTGAGTCCACAAAAAAGGAGCAGATGCACTCCTCTTCCTCCACTGCTGCTGCATCTTCATGAGGTCTGGTCTCCTTGACATGTCCCCACCACTTTTTGACATGTCCCCACCCCCACCAGAACTGGGGCCCCCCACAC
Source organism: Leuciscus leuciscus (assembly GCF_965113295.1). Classification (NCBI taxonomy): domain Eukaryota; kingdom Metazoa; phylum Chordata; class Actinopteri; order Cypriniformes; family Leuciscidae; genus Leuciscus; species Leuciscus leuciscus. The sequence goes on along the minus strand of NC_138747.1, from coordinate 20,268,421 downwards.
CCAAGACAAAAATGGTTTGGCCACTGATCAAAATTTGATGTTGTCATTTAATTTGAAGTTCAGTACGCTCAAAATGTCCGGTCAGCACAACTCAGAAGAGGAAAGAAAAGAGAAGAAGAAAATAGAGGTTTTCAAAAAAAAAAAAAAAAAAGAAAAAAAAGCGGTGACGGTGAAGCTAAAGTCAACGTAAAGCAAGGTAAGAAACAGCGCAGCAAACGCTTACGAGCATTGTCAGGAGTTTTCCTGCATTTAAATTTTTTGGGCGGCCGAAGATTTTTGTCCCGCCAAAGCCATCTCGATTTTTGTCCCGCCAAAGCCTTATTTGATCGGTAAGTGATGTAGAATAGAATGACTGCTGCGCCTGACAGGGCGATAACGAGCAGAGAGAGACCCGGCCGCGCGCGCGCACTCTCACGTCTTCAAACAACTGGTCGAGCGCTGTCTTGTGCTCTCTCACTCGCGCATATTAATCAAAGTCAATTGAACCGTTAAGCAGAACTAAATTAATATTAATATTACTGGTAATATTAATATTTTTCTCACTGGTTCCCAACTCAACATACACACGCATCTGTGTAACTGTCATTGTACCATAACCAACGTCAGCTTTGCTTTATCTCATCTCATCCCATCTCACCAACAGTTTAATACTGTTACTCGCACATCCAAAACATCGTATTTTACGTCGCGGACTTAAAAAATGTATAAAAAAACCAACAACTAATGAATCACTCAATTCTCATTCATTGGCTACCCGCCAATGTGGCAGATAGATTGACAGTTTTACCCGCCAATTGCAAAATTCACCCGCATTTGGCGCGTGGTCGGGTGTTAATTTCAGGCCCTGCTGATGACACTCAAATATATATTTCATCAAGGCCGGATGAAAACGCTAAATTTTCCAAATTGACAGAGTGTGTTAAAGATATAAAAGATTGGATGACGCGTAATTTTCTTTTATTAAATCCAGACAAGACAGAGGTAATACTTATCGGTTCAAAAAACCGCCCACAAAACCTCGCACAATACAACTTTAACATCATAGGATGTCCTGTTACTTTATCCGCTACAGTAAAAGACCTGGGTGTTATACTCGATTGCAACCTGTCTTTTGAAAATCATATTTCATATGTTACAAAAACAGCCTTTTTCCACCTTAGAAACATTGCTAAGCTACGTAATATGCTATCAGTTTCTGATGCAGAAAAGTTAGTTCATGCATTCATGACCTCGAGACTGGATTACTGTAATGCCTTATTAGCTGGTTGTCCTGCATCCTCAATAAACAAGCTACAGTTAGTCCAAAATGCCGCCGCTAGAGTTCTTACGAGATCAAGAAAATATGATCATATAACACCGATTTTATCATCACTGCATTGGTTACCTATAAAGTTCCGTATTAATTACAAGGTATTGCTACTGACTTATAAAGCCCTAAACGGCTTAGCTCCAGTCTATTTAACGGATCTTCTATCGCCCTATAATCCATCGCGCTCTTTAAGATCACTAAATTCAAGGCTTTTGGTCATACCTAGGATATTCAGAACCACCAAAGGAGGGAGAGCTTTTTCACATTTGGCTCCAAAACTCTGGAATAGTCTTCCTGATACTGTTCGTTGCTCAGACTCGCTCTCCCAGTTTAAAACTAGATTAAAGTCGCATCTCTTCAACCAGGCATTCATATAATCCCACAGTTCAAACTACAATCCGGCCTCTAGCTCATAAATGCCAGAGGAGAACTGGCCCCCGACTGAGCCTGGGTTCTCCCAAGGTTTTTTTTCTCCATTAGGTCACCTGATGGAGTTTTAGGACACCATTAGGTAACTAGATGGAGTTTTTCGGTTCCTTGCCACTGTTGCCTTTGGCTTGCTCAGTTGGGGATATTTTGGGGATATTTAATTTAATTTTATCAATCAATAAATTCCTCTTGAAACAAACTTTGTTGTATTATTTCAATTTAATACTGTGAAGCTGCTTTGATACAATCTGTATTGTGAAAAGCGCTATACAAATAAACTTGACTTGACTTGACAATCCGGCCTCTAGCTCATAAATGCCAGAGGAGAACTGGCCCCCGACTGAGCCTGGGTTCTCCCAAGGTTTTTTTTCTCCATTAGGTCACCTGATGGAGTTTTAGGACACCATTAGGTCACTTGATGGAGTTTTTCGGTTCCTTGCCACTGTTGCCTTTGGCTTGCTCAGTTGGGGATATTTTGGGGATATTTAATTTAATTTTATCAATCAATAAATTCCTCTTGAAACAAACGTTGTTGTATTATTTAAATTTAATACTGTGAAGCTGCTTTGATACAATCTGTATTGTGAAAAGCGCTATACAAATAAACTTGACTTGACTTGACTTGACTAGTTGTCCCACGGGAAAAGCTGAAGAGCAGGGGTGAGAGAGCATTTGCAGTAGCAGGACCGAAGCTTTGGAACAGTTTGCCCCTGTAAATCAGACAGGCTCAAACACTTGCTGTTTTTAAATCTAGTCTTAAAACCTATTACTACAGTCTGGCATTTGACGCTATGTGAGAGTTGTTTTATTGATTTTATGTCTGTGCTGTTGACTGTTTGTATCATTGATATAGGAAATACGTGTACAGCACTTTGTTAAACACTTGCTGTTTTTAAAAAGTGCTTTATAAATAAACTTTGACTTTGACTTGACATTCTTTTAACACCAATAAAACCAACTTATCTGATCGTGGTCATGGTAACTAGGACCTTCTTGCCCTTGTTGGGGGGATGGGACCACAAATCTCAGAGTGAGTTTTAAATATTATTTGTTAACTATAACAAATACTTGTGTCTGACTTGTCTCAGTCGTTACAGCAGTCTCAACATTCAAAGCAACTGTAAACTTTCTTTACTTCTACGGAAGGCCCGCCTTTCCATTCATTTGATTGGACAAGGGGAAAAAAACACGATGACGTCGGGCGTTTTTCTGCTCAGAGTAAATTTTTTTCAACTTCAGGCGCTCAGAGCGCTTAAAATCGCGGTTAAAACGCGAGGCACCTGGGTCGCATAAACAGCGCACAAAACGCACACTGTCAATAGAAAACAATTTTAAAAAAGGCACCTCTCACTGCAAAAAATGCATTCTGTGTGGTCTTCTGTTTGATGGCAAAAGTTGATATTCATCATACAGAATACACAATGGTTATACATAATTTTACCTGTCAGGGACATTTTTTTGTGTACAACTCACTAAAACTTGGCTCAAGCATTAGGCCCACAATCTTATACAGAGCATTATACAGTATGCTTGGTGGTGTATATGAACATCTGTAGATGTGTGTTCTTGGCATAATGACATTTGACAAAGGCTTCAGACACTGTATTGTGGATTAAGACATACTCTCATCTTTAGGGAAAAGGTGGATATTTTGGTTGACCATCAGACTTTCTTTCACATATAAGGCTAAAGAGTTTGTGTATGGACCAGCAATTTGCAACAACTTGTTGCACTATACCAACTTCATTACAATCTTCCTCACATTCGATTTGCGGCCCTCCTCCTTCCGGACAACATTAAGATTGTGACTGACAGGCCCGGTTCTCTGTTCTGTAAACCTCAATCACTGTAAGAGTGTTCAAAGACACAAGTTTTTGCTCAGAGTGAGAGGGAGGTGTTTGAATTTGATTTCCTTTGCCACCCCTGAACCCACACTAAAGCTGCACTAGCATTCATCTCTCAGTCAGAGAGGATTACGAAGACCCGCTGCTGTGCTCCTACTCCCTACATAAATTGGATATTTAGCATTTAACGCCAAGGTCAAACGATATCGTCTTCTGAGACGTGCTGTCTCAGAAGTGGGATACCTCATTGATTTGAGCCCTTTTACTGCATTTCTAAGAACACTTTATCTGTGCACATTTGGCATCACCCTTACGAAAAAGAAGTTTATTCAAGTGTTCTATTAGTATACTTATTTTAAACTAAAAATAAGAAAGTATACTTTCAGTCTACTTTTTATATACTTCTCAGAAATATACTTTATGTACTTCTCAGAAATATACTTCAAATTGCACTTAAGTATACTTGACTTATACTGACAGAAAAGTCTAAGTATATTTGGCCTACTTGTTGATCGAGATATACTTAAAAGTATAATTAAGTATTCTAAGTATTCGTGGCTTGTACTTGTGTTTACTATTTTGATTGAGTAGCTTATTAAATACTTTTTTAAAAACATAATATTACACACCGTCTTATAAACTAACATGTTCAGCTTTATATAGTAACAAACTTTCGGGTGGAATAGCTTACAGAGTAAATAAAATAAGCATGGAAAATAAGTTTATTCAAGTGTTCTGTTAGTATACTTCTTTTCAACTAAAAAGAAGAAAGCATACTTTCAGTCTACATTTTATATACTACTCAAAAATATAATTAATTACACTTAAGTGTACTTGACTTATACTGAGAGAAAAGTCCAAGTATATTTGGCCTATACTTGTACTCAATCTTTTGATACTTAAAATTATTATTCAATTATTATTGAATTATTCAAAGTATACTTGGCTTGTAGTTGTGTTAACTCTTTTGATCGAGTAGCCTATTAAATATACTTTTTTTTTTACATCGTTTTTCATATACAGTCTAATGAAACTTTGTTTGAAAATATTGATTAAAATATTGATATAAAACGGATATGTTTCTAATTCTGCATATCTGAATTTTTGTGTAGGCTAGTCCACTGGTAGTGTACATATTTACTTTAATTTAACTTTTCCCCACCATTGACTGAATTTTCCAGCTATCCATGTTTTCACTGGTATACGGTAGGGGGCGCTATGACACATCTTCTAGTACAGAATCTCTGGATCAAATCACAGGAGAAGAATAAGCTGAAACAAGTGATAGAAGATTGCTCACTCAAATGTAAAATAATGTAATAGCAAACATTAAACAGCTTGTAAATCAAAACTGCTTAATGTTTCCAAATGAAATGAAGCGTAACCCATGAAGAGAAGCGACTGAAGCTTTGGGGGTGTTGGACTCGATCTACTCCACCTGTGTTTTGATCATCGTTCTGGATCTGATCAAGGCGTAGTCTTTGACAAAAATGTGATTTTCTCAACTATTTTGTTTAAAATGTTGCCTTTATGAAACTTACTGACATTCAAGTGTTGATAAAAAAGGATGCATGAAGCTAATAAAATGTTTTTAAAATTAAAGTAGAGTTAAAGGTATTTTTCAAGTATACATTTTTTTTACATTTGAACATAGTAGTATAGGCCTACTGCAACTGCAAACATTTTATATAAATAGTAAACTATAAGTATAATGTTAAGTTCACTTAAAGAAAACTTGTAGAATAAAACTACTAAACTAGTAGTTTACTGAGAGTACATTAAAATAAAACTTGTAGTATAAAACTACTAAACTAGTAGTTTACTGAGAGTACATTAAAAGAGTAAAAATAATATATAAATGGTAAACTATAAGTATAATGTTAAGTTCACTTAAAGAAAACTTGTAATATAAAACTACTAAACTAGTAGTTTACTGAGAGTACATTAAAATAAAACTTGTAGTATAAAACTACTAAACTAGTAGTTTACTGAGAGTATACTTCAAAGTTGCTACAAGTATTAAAATAGTAAACTACTAGTATACTCATAAGTTCACTTACAGTACAAATGAGAAACATAATTATGAACTAGTTGTGCACTTAATGTTTACTACTGTTACACTTATAGTACACTTAAACATATACTTTTATATACTTCAAGTGGGCCAATTTAGTCCCAAGCGGTATTAAAATAGTACACTTACAAGTTTACTACTAGTACATATTGACATTAGTATACTTACTACATAAAGTATACTTAAAAATATACTTGAACATTACTCAAGTATACTTCATAAAATGAACTTGAAGTATACTTTTTTTTCAAAAGGGCAGATATGATCCATGATCTCCATTTAAAAGATAAGTCAATCTGTAAAGTCTATAAATGATTGACTGCTGATAAGGAGATCACATTTAAAACTGTTACAGAAAAGAAGCATGCCTGACACACCGTCAAGCAATAATAATAATAATTATTAATACTTTATTAATCTAATCCAGTCATTTGGTTTTGTGACTGAGCTTGTTATACAGTACATTTCAGATGGTATAAATCACTTCTGTACTTGGAATCTACAATTCAGCCATGTTTATAAAATAATGCGTAGAAACCTTCCTAAATTTGATCTTACGATTATTTCTCAAATGTGTATACGTGTGATTCATAGAAAGAACGTACGCACACGCAGATTGTGCATGCCTCTCTTTCAGATGTGAAATTTATAAATTGCAATGTGCACAGCTGAATGGTTGCAGATCTCCACCTTGTAAACATGGCCTAATTAATGTCATTAATATATAAAAGACCACCAGTCACTAGAGAATGCCGAGCAGCAAGAATTGCTTAGATTTCCAAATAGTACTCCGACTCTCTGCCACAAGGAAAAAAGTGTGTGTCTGCTTAGACCATGATGTGGCACTAAGCACTTTTCCATGTCAAAGAATGTTTCTATAAATATAAACGTTGGCGTGGATTTTAGTGTACGCTAATATATGCACTAAGATTAAATCTGTGCATACACACATTTGGATACAAATAAAAGAGGACTTAATACATAATAATAAATGTGTATCATTTTAATTTGCTTGTTACACAATGGAGCTTAACTTTTTGTAATAATTATTTGACGTAGCCTTTTACACTCAGAATTATTCCTTGGCATCCTCACGTACTAAACTGCATTTTTTTTTATTGTTTGCGTGCTGGAGGTACGCTATTACGTTGTGTGCAGAGTTATGTTAACATTTAAGCTAGCTGGTGAGAGAAAATGGCACTATCAAAGAGTCTAAAGAGGAAAGTTGAAAGCAAAAATAGGGCATACAAAGAAGAATGGTAAGACAACTATGCATTCATCCTACCCAGTTTTGTGAATGCAAAGCCGGTGTGTCTTATCTGCAACGAAGCGATCCACAGACTCTTTTGAAAGAAGTCATTCAGAACTTTTCAAATTAAAAGCTCTCAGTTCATCTCAAAATAAAACATTGCTGCAAAAACTTTCTCGTACTTTTATTTTGAAGGCAAAATCACTAAAGATTAAGTGATTGTGAGAAACTGTTGCTGTCATAACAGATCTATTTCAGAACGTACTCGGTTACTAACGTAACCTCGGTTCTCTCTAGAGAGGAAACGAGTACTGCGTAAATCTTACGCTAGGGGAAATCTCTTTTCCGCGAGATACTGAAGCCAAAAAATTATCCTTAATTTTGAAATAATGTAAAACGCGTTGCGGCAGCATGCAGACATAGGCGAGACAGCTCGCGCGCCTATTGGCTGCCCTGCGGCAACTGCAGCAGCCTATCGATAAGGCCCTATCGTGACGTCATCACCAATGGGGGCGCTTCGCGCCCCATACGTCACGTCCCGCCGAAACGGGCGTGGCCTGGGGCTATAAATATAGCATCGAAAGGCTAGCTTACCGGTTTTTCATCGCCGGAGCGAACCGGAGCGTGCGCAGGCACGGCAAGATACGCAGTACTCGTTTCCTCTCTAGAGAGAACCGAGGTTACGTTAGTAACCAAGTACGTTCTCTTACGAGAGGTACTCTCGTACTGCGTAAATCTTACGCTAGGGGAAACAGTGTAAAACGCCGTGCATGCTATGATCCAGCACCAAAGTCCCAAGGGCAAGTGCCCGGGCTCATGTAGTACATGATCATAAGTGACTCACAGAGAGCCCAGGAAGAGTGGCTAGAATAGCATCATTCCTGTAATGCAGCATCCTATAAGAACAGTTATAGTGATGGTATTTATTCAGTCAGGGCGACCCCGGCCTGGACTGATGAATATAGTGGGTCTTACACACTGCCCATAGAGCTGCGCGATCTAAACGAGCGTTGCTCGAGCTATTTCGGTATTCTGGGCCGGACGTACTCGGGGCAGACAGTACCGATTTTCAGACTGAAAGCAGCTTAGCTTGCAGAGCGGGAACCTCTAGGTTATAAAACCTTATAAATGTAGACGGGGAGGCCCAGCCTGCCGCCATACAGATATCTTGCAAGGCAATCCCACTAGACCAAGCCCACGACGAGGCCACGCCTCTCGTGGAGTGCGCTCTGACACCTTATGGGCACTGCAAGCCCTTAGAGGTGTAAGCCAGCGCTATAGCATCGACTATCCATCTAGATAGACTCTGTTTCGACACGGCGAGTCCCTTAGAACGTCCGTAGAGTGAAACAAAGAGCTGCTCCGTCTGTCTGAAAACAGACGTGCGGGACACATAAGCCCTTAGCGCCCTGACTGGGCAAAGGAAGCTGGCGTCCTTCTCCTCGTTAGAGACCGGCAGGGCAGACAGGGAAATTACCTGGGCCCTGAACGGTGTGTTGAGGGATTTAGGGACGTACCCGTGCCTTGGTTTGAGTATGACTTTCGAGTCATTTGGCCCAAACTCCATACACGTCGCGCTCACTGAGAGCGCTTGTAAGTCCCCTATGCGCTTCACTGAAGCGAGAGCCAGAAGAAACACCATTTTGAAAGACAAGTGTTTGATATCTACTGACTGGATAGGCTCAAATGGGGCACCCTTCATGGCCTCCAAGACCGTAGAAAGGTCCCATATGGACACTTTGGGAGGTCTGGGAGGATTTAACCTCTTAGCTCCTCTAAGGAACCGAATGACCAGATCGTTCCTTCCCAGTGACTGACCAAGCGTTGGTTTGGAAAACGCTGCTATAGCCGCCACATAGACTTTGAGCGTGGATGGGGCTCTGCCTTCATCCAGTAGCTCTTGTAGGAAGGAGAGAACCTCCGTCACTCCAGAGTCCAGGGGTGAAAAGCCGCGTGCTGTGCACCAGCTGGAGAACACTGACCATTTTGAGGAATAGAGCCGTCTCGTAGAGGGAGCTCTAGCCTGCATGATCGTGTTTAACACTCCCTCTGGGATATCAGAGGGTACCCGTTGATGGCCCACGCATGTAGGGACCAAAGCTCCGGGCGAGGATGCCAGATCGAGCCCCTGGCTTGAGAGAGGAGGTCCCTCCTCACTGGTATTGGCCATGGGGCAGTGCTCGTCAGCTGCATAAGAACTGGGAACCAAGCCTGGTTCTTCCAGAACGGAGCAACCAGTAACACTGAGCATCTGCTTTCCCTGATCCGCTCTAATACCTGAGGTAGGAGCGTGATGGGGGGAAAAGCATAGAGCGGGCAGCGGGGCCAGACGTGGGCCAGCGCATCCCTGCTCTTTGAGAAAAATTCCGGGCAGTGAGCGTTTTCTTGAGACGCAAACAGGTCTATCTTTGCTCTGCCGAATGTCTGCCACAGCAGTTGGACTGTCTGCGGATGCAGTGACCATTCTCCTGCTGGAACATTGTTCCTGGACAGTCTGTCTGGTCCCACATTCAGGTGGCCAGGCACATGCGCTGCTCTGAGCGAGCGCAAATTGTGCTGAGCCCATACCAGGAGGCGTTTCGCTAACCTGTACAGGTTTCGGGATGTGATGCCTCCCTGGCGATTTATGTAGGCTACCACTGACATGTTGTCCGAGCGGACCAAGACGTGGTGTCCTGCTATTTGGGGACGAAAGCGCCTCAGCGCGTTGTCGACTGCCATCATTTCCAGGCAGTTTATGTGCAGAAGCTTTTCCCGTTCTGACCACTGGCCGAAAAACGGTCTGCCCTCGAGCAGTGCTCCCCATCCCGAGGTGGAGGCGTCCGTGGACACCACCTTCACACTCGAGGAAGTCCCCAGGCTTACACCTGACTGGTACCAGTCGGTCGCTCTCCAGGGTATCAGTGCTGAGACGCATTTCTGATCGACCTTGAGGCGAAAGAGACCTGAAGTCCACGCTCGACGCGGTACTCGCGCTTGTAGCCAGAACTGCAGTGGGCGCATGCGAAGCAGACCCAGCTGGAGAACTGTGGATGCTGCTGCCATGAGACCGAGCATCCTTTGAAACTTCTTTAGCGGGACTATAGTGCCGCGGCGGAAGGTTTCTGTCATGCGCTGAATAGTCAATCTGCGCTGTAGCGATATTTGAGCTGTCATTGACAGCGAGTCCAGTTCTGTGCCCAGAAAAGATATTCTCTGACTGGGAGACAGTGAACTTTTCGCCCAGTTGACTTTGAGACCCAGATTCTCGAGATGTTCGAGTAAAATGGTTCTGTGTTCTATGAGCTCCGTATGTGACTGAGCTAGAACCAGCCAATCGTCCAAGTAGTTCAAAACTCGCATTCCCCGAAGTTTCAGGGGAGCGAGGGCTGCGTCCATACACTTCGTGAATGTACGGGGTGCTAGGGACAGGCCAAACGGTAGGACTGTGTATTGATAAGCCTGGCCCTCGAAGGCGAATCTCAAAAATCGCCTGTGACGTGACGCTATTTGTATTTGGAAATACGCGTCTTTCAGATCTATTGACACAAACCAGTCCCGTGGCGAATTTGCGCGAGGATTTTCTTGGTTGTGAGCATTCTGAACCGGCGTTTTGAAAGCGCTTCGTTCAGTTGTCTTAGATCTAGAATGGGTCTGAGACCCCCGTCTTTTTTCGGAACCAGAAAATATCTGCTGTATAGCCCCCCTTCGCTCTGAGCTTGAGATAAAGGCTCTATTGCCCCTTTGCTCAACAGTTTCGCAATTTCGGTACGAAGTACACTTGCTACTTCCTTTTCTACCGTGGTTTCGACTCACACCGCACAACGGCGGGGACGTCGAGCGAACTGTAGCGAATAGCCTCTTTCTATAATGTTCAGCACCCATTCTGATACACCGGGAAGCTTTGCCCACGCATGTGCATGCATAGCTAAGGGTTGAATGAGATCGGAGCTCTGGTCGTGACATAGTGGCGACCGGGGAGCTTTGGTATGCTGTATTATAGACACCGCATTTGCAGCGCTCGAGGCGGGGAGTGTTTTGATCACAGCGGGCGGTTCGCCCGCGCTCGGCTCTCTCACGGCAGGTAGCTGAGAGACGGCGAGCGTGGGGGAAACCGAGGGATTCGTCATGTCTGTGAGTGAATGTGGGCGCAGGACAGCGGGCACATTTGCACTGAAAACACCATTGACCTGAGTCGGCTGTATGTGTGTTGGTTTCGTTTTTACAGAAACCGAGAGACATGCAGCGTGTAGTGTTTGTGGGCACTGGGACGTGGGCACGTTCACTACATTCTGTGCGCAATCGACATGAGTCGATTTTATGTGCGCGAGCCCTGTGGGGCGGGCTGTGTCTGTGTGTAGGAATGGGCACTGGGCAGTGGGCATTTTTACTACACTCATAACACCGTCGGCCGTGGCCGGAATACCAGAAAATACGCTCTTTACAGGATTTATCTGGGTCGCCGTGAAAACGGCGTTTGTGTACAGGCAAGCGGGTAATGTAACCGACTTGTTTACTGTAGAGTACACTGGAACAGTCGCATGTCGCATGTAATGGAACTGGACGAGCGAGAAGTTTTGGTGGAAACCTGGCCGCAGCGGGGCTTGAACACCGTCGTTTTCCTAAGCTGGCTAGGAAGACTTTGAGGCCTCGGGCTTCATCTCAATCTTCGGCCGAGTCCCACGCTGCGAGCAGACGGCTGTTTAGAGCGGCCTGATGCGGAGCTAGAGCGCTTTGGCAAGAAGTGCTTCATGGCCTGCGACGTCTTTTGTACCTCAGCGAATCTGTTCGCGAAATCTTTGACGGACGATCCAAAGAGGCCAGTAGCAGAAACGGGGGCGTCGAGGAACACAGAGCGCTCCGAGTCCGGCATTTCTGAAAGCGTCAGCCAGAGGTGTCTCTCAGCAACGGTGAGAGAGGCCATGTTCCGCCCTATGGCCTGTGCAGCGGATTTCGTAGCGCTGAGAGCGAGGTCCGTAGCACTCCTTAAATCCGCCACGTTGACTGCTTCCGTGCCTTCCTCGTCCAGCTTTCGGAGAAGGTTAGCTTGGAAGATCTGGAGAGTGGCCATAGTGTGTAGCGCTGATGCAGCCTGCCCAGCGGCGGTGTAAGCGTGACTGTGCAGGGTAGAAGTAGCGCGGCAGGCTTTTGAAGGTAGCGCCGTCTTAGTCCGCCGTCCAGCAGAGGGCGGGCAAAGATGGGCTGCTACTGCCTCCTCCACTAGAGGGAGAGCGAGGTATCCTCTGTCTTTGGCACCGTCCACCACGGAGAATGCCGCCGAAGCAGAGGAACGCAGCCTGGCTGAAAAAGGGGCGCTCCAAGACTTTGCCAGTTCTTCATGAAGCTCAGGAAGAAACGGGGCGGGTCTTGAGGGCGTGGAAACGCGGTCCCCTTGCAGAAAACAGCCGTCCAGACGGTTGCGTGTAGGCTCGGCGGGCGCGGACCACTCGAGGCCGAGGCTCTCTGTGGCCTGTGTGAGCAGACGCATCAGCTCAGCTTCAATGCTGGCCCGTTTTCCTGACGACTCGCGGGCAGAAGAAGGGGCGAGGTCCACAGAGCTCGCCCAATCCTCGCTGTCCGAAGCCAGGATAGAGCAGTTGTCCTCCTCGAAAACTGCCGCTTCTTCCTTGTCATCTCCGGCGGAAGCGGCGGCCAGCGGCGGCCACTGTCCGGGAGTGAGAGACTCGAGAGAAGCAGACGGCGAAGCTGGCAGGCGCACCGGCGAGCTTTTCTCGGTGGGAGGCTCAGGGATCCGCTGAGCACGGCGCTTTTTACGGCGCGGCGTCGAAGCGGGAGGTGCAGGCTCGTGGAAAGTTGCCATGCGAGTCCTCAGAGTCGCCATAGGCATAAGCTCGCAGTGAGGGCATCCGCCGTCAGCGAGCGCTAGAGCCGCATGTCCTTCACCCAGGCAGGAAACGCAGATGACATGGCGGTCCCCGTCGCACAGGATGGACGAGACATCTTGAAAAAGACGCTCTGCTCTTTTAGAGAAGGAGTGTGAGTCGCGGCGGCGAACACACACAATGCAATGAAAGGATATAACGCCGGATAGCGTAGCAGGAACGGTGGTTGAAGGCGGCGCGGCCAGCGACTCCAGGTACCGAACTCGTCCCGCTGAAAATGCTGTTTCCACGGCGCGGCTTCTTCTCTCTGGATCCAGCGATGCGTGAGCTCCGCTGAAGAGATGAAAAATCGGTAAGCTAGCCTTTCGATGCTATATTTATAGCCCCAGGCCACGCCCGTTTCGGCGGGACGTGACGTATGGGGCGCGAAGCGCCCCCATTGGTGATGACGTCACGATAGGGCCTTATCGATAGGCTGCTGCAGTTGCCGCAGGGCAGCCAATAGGCGCGCGAGCTGTCTCGCCTATGTCTGCATGCTGCCGCAACGCGTTTTACATTATTTCAAAATTAAGGATAATTTTTGGGCTTCAGTATCTTGCGGAAAAGAGATTTCCCCTAGCGTAAGATTTACGCAGTACGAGAGTACCTCTCGTAAGAGAACCAGCCGCTATCAAAATAATCTGGCTGCGGGCACGGGTCAGATATTATTGCTGGCGGGCTAGTTTTGGCCCGCGGGCCGCCTGTTGCCGACCACTGTTGTACAGTATTTGCCACACCACTTTATTTATGAGATCAAAACAATGGCAAGAATAATATTTTTTTCCCATAACAGAGTTGACTATTGGCCATTATTACAAAAATATATAAAAATATAATATATCACAATATAAACTACTGTTACAAGCACACAGCAACTCCAACATGTGCTCTTAACAGGAAAGCACTGATAGTGCTCTTAAGGCTTAAATCTATGCCATAATAAATTGCTACCCTTTTAAATTAGTGTTAGATGTTCATCTAAATCTTAAAATGGGTGAAAATAAATAAATATCCAATCTATCAAATAATGTTCAGTATAAGTGTAGATTATTATGACAGCAACAGTTTCTCCAGATTATCGCAGAAAAGTTAGTTCATGCATTCATGACCTCGAGACTGGATTACTGTAATGCCTTATTAGCTGGTTGTCCTGCATCCTCAATAAACAAGCTACAGTTAGTCCAAAATGCCGCCGCTAGAGTTCTTACGAGATCAAGAAAATATGATCATATAACACCGATTTTATCATCACTGCATTGGTTACCTATAAAGTTCCTTATTAATTACAAGGTATTGCTACTGACTTATAAAGCCCTAAACGGCTTAGCTCCAGTCTATTTAACGGATCTTCTATCGCCCTATAATCCATCGCGCTCTTTAAGATCACTAAATTCAAGGCTTTTGGTCATACCTAGGATATTCAGAACCACCAAAGGAGGGAGAGCGTTTTCACATTTGGCTCCAAAACTCTGGAATAGTCTTCCTGATACTGTTCGTTGCTCAGACTCGCTCTCCCAGTTTAAAACTAGATTAAAGTCGCATCTCTTCAGCCAGGCATTCATATAATCCCACAGTTCAAACTACAATCCGGCCTCTAGCTCATAAATGCCAGAGGAGAACTGGCCCCCGACTGAGCCTTGGTTCTCCCAAGGTTTTTTTTTCTCCATTAGGTCACCTGATGGAGTTTTAGGACACCATTAGGTCACTTGATGGAGTTTTTCGGTTCCTTGCCACTGTTGCCTTTGGCTTGCTCAGTTGGGGATATTTTGGGGATATTTAATTTAATTTTATCAATCAATAAATTCCTCTTGAAATAAACTTTGTTGTATTATTTACATTTAATACTGTGAAGCTGCTTTGATACAATCTGTATTGTGAAAAGCGCTATACAAATAAACTTGACTTGACTTGACTTGACTTAAGTGTGAATTAAATGCCATCTTTTCGGCGCACTTAATGCACATTAAGTGTAATTAATTTCAAATATATCATATATTAAGTTGAAATAAAATGTAATAAGTTGCCATTAAGAGTGATTTTTTGGAACAACTTAATTGGTACTTTATTACAACTTTACATATACTTTCATAATTGCTTCTAGTGTTTTTAAAATATACTTAAAGTGCACTACAAAATGTAATGACACGCAATTAATGTGATTTAAAATATACTTTAATGTCAGTTAACAATACACTTAAGTGTGAATTAAATGCAATGTTTTCGACACACTGAATGCACATTAAGTGCAATTAATTAAAAAAATATATCACATATTAAAGCTGCCGTCGGCAAGTCTGGCAGATTGGGTCGATTAGCCAAAATTTTGAATGTTTACAACTCTCATGCCCCTCCCCACTACCAGCGAGCACCCTCCCATCGAGGTCGTGCTCGTCAGTGCGTCACTGTGCGTGTGTACCTGATTTTCTGTGAACGCGTCCGTCTCTTCAGCATCTATCAACACCATGGACTCGGAGGTAGGCTGCCCTGGCTAATCTATCCATAGATAGCAATAACCGAGGAATTGGAAACTTGTTAGTAGATTTTCTCTCCGCCATCACGCTTCATGCAATCTCCAGGCGAACTTCAGGCGTGGCGTGTGCATGTGATATTAACGTGCGCGAGTGAGGGGGGATCTGTGGCGTGTGCATGACCTGTGATTGACAGTCAGATCTCACACCCCCCTGCGCTGATTGGACCTGATGAAGCGGGAGCGCTGGATTTTTGCAAAACAAATAACACGCTCCAGGTGGAGTTAGAAGCTCGGGTTTTTTTCTAAAACCACCTTATTTATGTTGTTCTGTCGGATTATAGTGTCGATTACACTGAATATGATCAAAAAAATGTTGCCGACGGCAGCTTTAAGTTGAAATAAAATGCAATAAGTTGCTATTAAGAGTGATTTTTTGGAACAACTTATTGGTACTTTAATACAACTTTATATCTACTTTCATAATTCCTTCTAATATCTTCAAAATATAGTTAAAGTGCACTACACAACATGCAATTAATGTGATTTAAAATATACTTTAATGTCAGTTAACAATACACTTAAGTGTGAATTAAATGCAATGTTTTCGACACACTGAATGCACATTAAGTGCAATTAATTTAAAATATATCACATATTAAAGGGATACTTCACCTCTGGGAAGATGAATGTGTATTTAAAATAGGTAATTTAAGTAGAAGAAATGTGAAGAAATTTTTGAATTTGGTGCTTTCTAGACTGAGAAAAGCCAGAAAATGTATTTTTGGCTTATGTGGATGAAAGACAACAACTCCCAGAATGCACTTGCTTCGCTGCCTTAGGAGGCCACGCCTACCGGTAAGAGTGCGCAGTTTAAAACAACAAGGCTAGCCTAAGTGATGAGTTTGCCAGGGATTTAGAGACCCAAAATGTCCGGGATTCAGCTTTTGCGTTCTACAGTCGCCTTTCATTCATTATGTTTACTGTGGCGAGCAGGACGAGCCTGACGGCCGCGGGAGAACGGCGCGAAGCCGGTGGCGTCATTACTGAGACGCGCCGGGTCTTGCGTCTCTCACGGAGGAGCAGGAATTTTCTTAGCAATGGTAAAACGCACATCAACCGATCACTTGTTTAGCGTTCATGTAAACACTACATTCAGATTCACCAGTCGGAATGAATTCAGTTAGATTGAAACAAAAGGTGTGCATGTAAACAATGAATGGCGACCGCAGAACGCAAAAGCTGAATCCCGGACATTTTGAACGATCTCGCCCGCCGGACAAGTCCGGGAAAAGGAGGATGGTAACCCCTACTTACTCAGCTTTCTCCTACTATTCAGCTTTCTCCACAGAACAAGAGCCTGCTAGCTTAGCTTCCAAAGAAAGACGGCTGAACTGTGTGTACATTCTGTGAGTGAGATCCCACCCTCTATGGGCGGGTTGAAAACATGCGGAACAACGCCATCTACTGGCTGTAGTCTTTAGCCTCTGGCCAGAAAATCCTCCGATGACGCAAAATGACGATTTTTGCGTCATCGGAGGATTTTTTCCAGTCAAAAAATACATAAATCTCTTGTCTCAGGGGGATATGAGGGTGGAAAGCATGGTAATTCGAAAATACTACAGGTTTTCTACTAATACAAAGCTTAATGCTAAATCCTGAAGTATCCCTTTAAGTTGAAATAAAATGCAATAAGTTGCCATTAAGAGTGATTTTTTGGAACAACTTAATTGGTACTTTAATACAACTTTATATCTACTTTCATAATTGCTTCTAATATCTTCAAAATATAGTTAAAGTGCACTACACAATATAATGACACGCAATTAATGTGATTTAAAATATACTTTAATGTCAGTTAACAATACACTTAAGTGTGAATTAAATGCAATGTTACAATCAACAAAACTAACTGTAAAACCCTCTAAATTTACTGACAAAATAATCTCTAAAAGAAGTACATACAAACCTTTCTGTTGATGCACAAGAAAACCCCAAGAAACACTATGCATAAACACAAACAGTTTTGGAAAGAGACCTTTGGGTAATGCTTTACAAAAATATATCAGTTACCTAATTCATGAACTAAGAATGAATAATACTTTAAGCATTTATTAGTCTAAGTAAGATAATATTAGTCTTGGTTAGATCATGTTGGCTAAAAAATAAACTAATATTAACAAATGAGACCTAATTAAAAGTTACTGAACCTTGTTATTTAGCTCTTAAAGGGATGTTCAGCAGAAGAAAGAAATTCATACAGGTTTGAAACAACATGAGGGTGAGTATATGATGACAGAATTTTCATTTTAAAGTGGAGTATCCCTTTAAACCTTTACCAGCACCAACATTAAACAGGACCAAATGCTTACTCCAGCATTACAGTGAATCTAAGTTTGTCAAAAAACAAAACAAAAAAAAACACAGAAGAACTCCAAAAGCACAAAAACCAAAATGATTTGTCACCCAAATTTTTAAGTTGTTGGAAAGTGCTGTTTATGTCAATGTCCCAGATGCTCTCCAGAGTATATGTGAATGGAAATGTTTCAAAGATGCAGGAAAGTCAGAAAAAATGCCTTAAAAAAAAAAAAAAAAAAAAAATAAATCTGTTTATAATACAGATCCAGTCCATTATTATATTTGGCTCAATTGAATGAAAGAGATAGATATACAGTTGCGCTTCAAAGTTGATATACACCTTGCAGTATCTGCAAAATGTTAAAGGGATAGTTCACTTTGAAACTAAATTTTGTTATGTTTTAGCTTACCTCAAGGGCATCCAAGATGTAGGTGTCTTTTTTTCCGCAGTAGTTTCAATTTTGATATTTTTAGGTCAAACCGTTCTTGTCTGTCAGTCATATAATGCAGGTCTATGGTCACCCCCTAAAGAGCAAGCACAGAGTCCAAATTAAAACAATTCCCCGCCGTCCAAATTGAACAATTCCCCATCGTAAGTACACATTGATGGCCTAAGACATGAAACGAGCGGTTTGTGTGAGAAAACGAACAGTATTTATGTCGTTGTTATCTCTTGAACACAGCCGCGTCCAGATGATCTGAGGGCGCGGGCGGGTATAGATATATACACTAGATGTCGCCTTGGCTACGGTTTCGTTCCAATGTACTGCAGTAGCCAAGGCGACATCTAGTGTATATATCTATACCCGCCAGCGCTCTCAGATCATTTGGACGCGGTTGTGTTCAAGAGATAACAACGACATAAATACTGTTCGTTTTCTCACACAAACCGCTCGTTTCATGTCTTAGGCCATCAATGTGTACTTACGATGGGGAATTGTTTAATTTGGACGACGGGGAATTGTTTTAATTTGGACTCTGTGCTTGCTCTTTAGGGGGTGACCATAGGCAATCTACTGCTTTTCCTGCAGCTCCGGGGTCGAGTACGCTGTGCGCGTTTGTGCTGCCGCTTCGTATCCTGGATTGTTTGTACTGTTTGTCTGGTTCGGATATTTTTTCTTTTTCATCGGAACTCTGTGTTGATTACTCCGTTTCTCACTATTGTTCCCTGACCTGGACTATTGTCACTGCACTGACCACCTCTGCTGTCTGCAAGACGTTGAGAATACTGTGCGTGTCTGTGCAGCTGTTTCGCGCCTGGTTGGATTACTCGTTTTTACACTGTTTAAACTCTGAACTGAACTGTTGATAAGTCTGCCATCGGGCTGCTGCGAGCTTTCTTCCCTGTTACATCTCTACCACACTCGGCTCCTCAGATGGGTGAGTTACCGCTCTCTCTGTCGGTTGCGCTGTTTGTTTACTGCTTACTATCTGGGTGCGTTGCCTCCTATTTAGTCAGCTGTTTTGGTGAAGTGACGTTCAGGTTTGGCTAACGTGGTTTTGCTTGTGATTGGGCTTTCACTTTCTCAGTATCAACATGCCTTGTGCAAAAACATTTTTTTCTTTTTTCCTCTGCCTTATTTTTTGTCTTACATCTGTGATGGATATTGAATATTCTCCATCACAACTGAGGGCCTTTAACTGCCGCCCGCATCTTGATTCGGTGACGTATGAATACTGTCAGAGACTAGGGATTCTCCGTCGCCCAAGATACATACACCGTTCGCGGCGCACACTCTTGAGTTCCTTTTGTTCAAAGCCTGACACTCCTCCATGCATCTGGACCAACAATAGACTATCTTCCATGCCTAGACAACTGCCTGCCGGTCCCTCCATTCAGCGTTCTCTGATCTATCTCACTGATAGCGATCAGCAACATACACCTAATTTGAATCCCTCGCATCATCACTTTGCACTTTTGAACTGTCGATCAATTTCGGACAAAGCCCCTTATCTTAATGAAATGATCACTGGCAATAACCTTGACATTTTTCTTCTCACTGAAACTTGGCAAGTTCCTGAAGATTTTCTACAGTTAAATCTACTTACGCCAGATGGATATAATTATCTGTCCAGACCGCGACCCTATGGTAAAGGGGGTGGTCTCGCTATCATCCATCGTGATAACTTCCGTATCAAGCAACTTGACTTTCATGACACCAATACATTTGAGTATATGGTTTTGAAGGCTGACTCTCTCATAATTATTTTGCTCTATCGACCTCCTAAGGTCCTGTCTAACTTCTTTTCTGAACTCAGTGAACTGTTGACCCTGGCCTGCTCATTGTCATTTCCCATTCTACTGCTTGGTGACTTTAATATTCATGTTGATGCTGTTTGCTCTAACACCAACCAGTTACTTTCTATCTTTGAATGTTTTAATCTAATTCAGCATGTTAATTTTCCTACTCATACGCGTGGTCATACCCTTGATTTGATTTGTACATCAAGGGCCAATATCTCTTCCATCACTTCTACTGACACTGGTATTTCTGATCATAAATTTCTTGATTTTAGCTTCAGCCTGCCTATGCATAAGAATTGTTCTACAACTGTCATATCTTACCGCAATCTCAAAGCTGTTGATACTGCATTATTTTGTACCTCCGTCTCCTCTTCTAATCTCTCTGATGTCTTTGAAATCTCTTCACCCTCACTGATACTATCTAACTATAACTCCATAATCTCGGATATCTTAGATAAGCATGCTCCTGTCAAGACCAGAAGTGTCCCTTCCACACATTCGTCTCCTTGGTACAATCCTGAGCTCCGTATCTTAAAGGCAACTGGTAGACGGCTTGAGCGTTACTACAGGAAAACTGGCCTGACTGTTCACCATTTGGCATTTATTGAACATATAAAAAAAATACAAAACGGCCCTGAACCTGGCTCGTTCCAGTTTTGTATCTGCTACAATTAATAAATCAAGTAACAGGCCAAAAGCATTATTTAACACAATAAATAAACTTACCAAACCTCCATCTCATGTTGCTCTAGCTTGTGATGAACTTTGCACTTCATTCTTGGCTTACTTGCTAGAAAAGACAGATGCCGTAAACCAGTGCCTCTTTAATGATGCTACTAACATTAGTTATCTGCCGAATCAACCTGGTCAATCCCTGTCTCTCTTTTCTCTGTCTACTCCTTCTTCTGTCTCTGAGTTAATCTTGAAATCCAACCCTTCATCTTGTCATCTTGACCCTGCTCCTACTACTCTTCTGAAACTTTGCCATTCAGTTATTTCTGCACCTATCTCTCACTTCATCAATGCATCTCTTACCTCTGCTTCATTTCCTCTGTCACTCAAAACTGCAGCTGTTACCCCTGTTCTCAAGAAACCCAACCTTGATCCCTCAGTTTTATCTAATTATCGTCCCATTTCAAATCTCCCCTTCATAGCTAAATTACTGGAAAGTACTGTTGCCTCCCAGCTTCAGTCTTTTCTAGTTGAAAATAATCTTTTTGATCCTTTTCAATCTGGTTTTCGCCCTTTGCATAGAACTGAAACTGCACTAGTTAAGGTACTGAACCGATCTGCTTCTCTCTGGTGATTCTGGTTCTCTGTCTATGCTCCTGCTGCTCGACCTCAGCTCTGCCTTCGATACCGTCTCCCATCAACTACTCATTTCGCGCCTTTCGGATGTGGGTATTTCTGGTGCTGCTCTTTCCTGGTTTTCCTCCTATCTCTCTGACAGACTGTTCTACATTTCACTTCAGAATTTTCGCTCACCAACTGTCCCCCTGAAGCAAGGTGTCCCTCAGGGATCCGTTCTTGGGCCATTATTATTTATAATCTATATAATACCTCTTGGTCAGATCCTCCGCCGTCATGGTTTTAATTATCATTTTTACGCTGATGACATTCAATTATATACTACCTGTACATCAACTTTATCTCTCACAACTGACAAAATCTCTGCTTGTGTACATGAAATAAAAGATTGGCTTCATTCAAATTTTCTAAAACTTAACATGGACAAAACTGAGATTATTTTCACTGGACCCTCATCACTCAATAATAAAATTCCTACCAACTTCACCTGTGAGATCGCTGGCTCTCTTATCAAACCATCTAGAACTATTAAAAATCTTGGTGTAATTTTTGACTCCTCTCTATCTTTCCACTCTCACATTAATTCTATCACTAAATTGGCATTCTTTCATCTACGTCGTATCGCTCAGCTCCGTCCCTTTATCAGTATCTCAGATGCTGAAACTGTCATCCATGCATTTGTCACCTCACGTCTTGATTACTGCAATGCACTCTTCATTGGCCTATCAGCTAGCTCCATTTCCAAATTACAATACATTCAAAACTCTGCTGCCAGACTACTCACCCACACCAAGCGTTCTGCACATAGCCTATTTCCCCAATTCTGCATGATCTTCACTGGCTTCCTGTGGCTTACCGTATCAAATTCAAAATTCTCCTTCTCACTTTTAAGTCTCTGCACGGCCTGGCTCCCCCCTATCTCTGTAACCTGCTTCTCCCCTACACCCCTACTCGCTCTTTAAGATCCGCTGATTCCAGCCTGCTCGTCGTCCCTCGGCATCGCCTTGCTTCAATGGGGGGCAGATCATTCAGTGTAGTTGCGCCCAAAATGTGGAGCTCTCTCCCCCGTTTAATCTGTTCTGTTAACACTATCTCTGAATTCAAATCCATGCTCAAAACTCACCTTTTTTCTGAATGTTATAATTCTTAATTTTTTTTTTAATTTTTTAATTTTATTTTTTTTAAAGTTATATTTGTTTGTTCTCTGCGGGTTGCCGCCCCATCTACCCATATCTAATTTACCGTACTTGCACTCTCAACTGCCTACTGTTGTTCTGTCTGCTGTCTTTGTCAACTGCATTTATTGTTGTTTGTTTATTGTAAAGTGTCCTTGAGCTCTGGAAAGGCGCTATATAAATAAAACGTATTACCATAGACCTGCATTATATGACTGGCAGACAAGAACGGTTTGACCTAAAAATATCAAAAATTAAATTAGACTTAATTAGATATTATTACAAAGTGCATTTGTAAAAAATTGTACTTAAGTGTGTTTATAAATATTGTGATGAAAGTGTACTTACTTTAAGTTAAACTTAATTAGATATTATTACAAAGTGCATTTGTAAAAAGTGTACTTAAGTTTGTTAATAAATATTGTCATTAAAGTGTATTCCCTTTAAGTACACTTAAGTGGTCTTTAATTTTAATTGTATTATATTATCTGCAAGTGCACTTTTCAAAAAGTATACTTTGATTATTTTAAGCACACAAAAAGTACGCTTTCAATACAATTAAGCACACTTCTTTTTCACAAGGGATTTAGTTTGTTAAAATGCTGATGCATGTTGGGACATGGGTAATTTTACTAAAATTGACCCGATGTCCAGGATTTAAAATGTATGTGTTAAGGTGTGTCCACGGACTGTGTGTGTGGAAACCAGACACGATATAAACGCTTGTTGTCGTTCCTCTGGTACATGTTGATATTTCATTCTGAAGTTCAAATTCTAAATGTGTTTTTTTTTTTTTTTTTTTTGCTTCAAAAACTGAATAATATTGAATGCTGAATAAAAGCACAAAGAATGCATATCAAAACTCCCTAGATGGTGTTTAATCACAACTTCAAAGTGTAATTGACCTTTTCATCTTCCCCTGTAGAGCTGGAATAATAATGAGGGAAGACAGGTCTGAAGACTAATTGGTTTTCTTTAAAGTCCAAGCTTGTCCTTGCTTAGAGCAGCTCTGTACAGCTGTGGGTCATTTTTGTAGTGTAGGGTTCGACTCTAGCTCTACTGGCAGAATGGGTACCCTTGTTTTATGAAGGTAAAAGAGTAGCAAAACTCGAGAGCATGTAGATGTGAATTTGAGAACTTGTACAATAAATATTCGTACTTGTACGATAAAATTTACACTCACAGCTGAGATGTGAAAACCTGTAAAATACAAATCTTAAGATGAATGTTGAGATTTGCACTCGCAGACAATAGTCACAAACCTGTATTCTGAATTTAAAGCTGCAGACAAGAAGACACAACTGTGTACAGTTAAATGTCATTCACAAAATGCAATGACAGAAACAAACTTGTAGTACATATTTGCACTTATTCTTACATTCACGTAAGAACATCACTTAGGAAACAACATCACTTAGGCATTTGCAACTTCTCAAATCTGTCACTGCAATTTAAAATCTTTGCGTCCTGGGACCTCTTTTGTACGTAATGATGTCACGAATCCCGCGTCCTCAGGGATGTTCTGAAACGCTAACCTGGCTAAATGCATTAGATAGTGATATTTAAAGTCACCTTTAGTTATATAGCGCTTTTTACAATACAGATTGTATCAAAGCAGCTTCACGTTGATAACATGAAAATAATACAACAAAGATTGTTTCTAGAAGAAAATTGTGTCATCATCCACCCTAAGTAATGCAGATCAATAATATTGTTGAATATTAAATGTCCCCAAACTAAGCAAGCCAAAAAACAAGAAAACAGTAGCAAGGAACCAAAACTCCATCAGGTGACAGAATGGAGAAAAAAACCTTGGGAGAACCCAAGGCCATTCTCCTCTGGCCAACGAGCGAACAGTGTATGATTATGATCCAGGCAGCATTACAGGTCAGAAGTCAGATTGGTCGTGTCGATGAGGCCTTCACAGGGCTGATGAGGCTGGCACTTCAGGGATGCGTCATGGATGGGTCCAGGTGTAGGTCCACCATCTTATCTGGATACGGCCGGGGTCCAGCTGACTTCAGTAAACAGGGAGAGACTGGTTGAGACTTCAGGACTGCGTTGTCATCATGTCCAGGCACAGGTCCTTCATCGGATCTGGATACGGCTTGGATCCGGCGGACTGCGGTAAACAGAGAGACTAATATTAGCGTAGACGCCATTCTTCTTATGATGTAACGAGTACATCAGGATCTATGGGAAGTGTTCCCGATTCCGGCTGACCTAATCTATGCAACCTAACATTGAATTAGAAGTCTATAATGTGTTATGTGTATGCTAGGTCAGAGAGATGTGTTTTTAGTCTAGCTTTGAACTGAAAGAGTGTGTCTGCTTCCCGGACAATGTTAGGAAGACTGTTCCAAAGTTTTGGTGCTAAATAGGAAAAGGATCTACCGCCAAGCAGTCGATTTTGATATTGTAAGTATTATCAACTGGCCGGAATTTTGAGATCGCAATAAACGTGAAGAATTATAATGCATTAAGAGCTCGCTCAAGTACCGCGGAGCTAAACCATTTAGTGCTTTGTAAGTAATCAGCAATATTTTAAAATGTATACGATGTTTAATAGGGAGCCAATGCAGTGTTGACAGAATGGGGCTAAAATGGTCATACTTCTTGGTTCTGGTAAGAACTCGAGCTGCTGCATTTGGACCAGCTGTAATTTGTTTATTAACCCTCTGAGGTCTGAGCTGTTTTCTGGCCCTGGAGGTGTTCTGACATGCTCTGACATTTGTGCTTATTTCTGTTACTTGTGACATTATCATGGCTAAAGTCTTATTACACTGTATTTAGCACAAACTCTGCTACAATAATATATCAGCAGCATGTATGTAAAAGTTTGTAGTTTTGAGATAATGACATTTATGCGTGGTTTGTGAAAATACCAAAAAAAATTGTCACTGAAATAAGGCCATGAAACCCATACTGATTATTTCTTCACAAGACTTTTGAAAATTGTATCACGTAGCCTAGAATATTTGCTCCAAAACTATGTGAAAATCACCCTGACTGCTCATTCAGATAAGACAATATATTGATTTAAAATTTCTAAGACGTGTTTTGTGTGAGAAAGCCATATGCGAAGAGGCGTGATCATCTCATGAATATGTAAGCCTTCAACACCTGAGAAAGACAAAGACACTCCCCTAACTGCCCTATTAGGAGCGATCAGGCCCTGTCATTCAGAGCAACCTTGCACAAAGAATGAGGAGATTTAAAAAAGAATGGCTTTTAGATTGTTTGGATTTATTTACAACACAACATAATCCAAAAATACACAACAAATGACAAAAGAGCACATGATCCAATGAAAACAATGATCCAAAGACAGAGACCTTTGTGCCATTCCTAAAAACATTGTACATACCTTTCATTTCCAAGGTGTTTGATTTTCACTTTACCATGTTCATGTACAGAGACTCAGAGCAGGACTCAGTGGCATCTGGTCCCTGAAAGAAAAGAAAAAAAGTGAACATACTGGTATCAAGAGATACTCGGCCTGCACGATTTTGGGAATACATTTTAGATTTTTCTGGTTAAAATTGCTTTTTAAAATTCACAGAATACACACACACACACACACACACACACACAAATGTTTCCAACAATATATAATATAATGAACACCAGGTTTGATGTGTCTTGTAGGCATAGGCTATGCGCAGTGCTGCATAAAATAATAATAACAATAACCTATAGCAGCCTATAAATCTTTCATAAATCTAAGAATTTCAGTAACAACTATGCTAGAGAAAAAATATATTGATTATCATATGTTACTTCAAATGTTTCCATTCGTTATGATGATATGAAATGAGATAATAGTAAAAATATAAAGCCTATTGTTTGGTGTATTTCGCTTTTCAAACGCGATCATGCTCCAAAATATGATACATTCAAACGCGATCATGCTCCAAAATATGATACATTCAAACGCGATCGCGCTCCAAAATATGAAACATTATGGTTACCATATTTTACATATCTACGTTTGAGCAGATATCCACAAACAGTATTTAACAGTAAACACGGGTCTAAATATTATAATATTCACGATATATCTAGCAACAGTTCAACTGCAATGTGAAGTTTATGCAACAATACCATAAACTAATAAGTAAGAATTTCTTACCTTACATCTTTCTTGTCTTCAAATCGCATTCTTCTTCTTCTGAGGTAAATCCGATGTAAGCTCACAGCGCGTCTTCCAAACTCTACGAAAAGCAGAGACTTGTGAAGTGTTTTGGTGTTTTGTGTTTGAGGTAATGAGGGCGTTTGCGTTCCATGTGGAGATTTGCATGTGAATCTCTTTTGCGCGAGTGGGCGTGGTCGAATTAAAAAAGAATTAGCAAGCGTTTTAGATACTGAACATCCTGTTGGTTTTATACAAATTACATAAACAGAGAATATTTGTTTTCAGTTTAAATCCGATCATTTAAAAGTACACACTTAAATGTTTATAAAGGTATATGGCTCATAAATGTGTGAGAAGTATTCGCTGAGTTTTGTTTCAGTTTATAGACGTGCTCAAGAAAAAAAAGTTCACCGCGACAGAGAGGCAGAACGCACACCCTGTTTATTTTCTTTATTTTACAAAAGCACAATGTTTTGATTTGATTGTAAGTGGACACATACAAAAGTAGAAATATCACAGATTCTTTTTTTATATTTCTTTTTTCTGTATGACCATAAATGACGGAGTAATTTAAGTTTATTGTGCTACAATGTGTGTGTGTGTGTGCGGGGCGCGTTTGCCGACCTCAGAGGGTTAAGCGTGCAGGGCAACAACCCATAAGAGCATTACAATAATCTAGCCTTGATCTCATAAACGCATTAACTTATTGTTCTGCATTTGTCAATGAGAGCATATAACGTAATTTGATATGTTTTTAAGATGGAAAAATGTGGTTTTACATATACTAGACATGTGACTTTCAAATGAAAGATTGGTATCAAAGAGCACACCCAGGTTCCTAACCGACGACGAAGACTTGACAGAGCAGCCATCAAGTTTTAGACAGTATTCTAGGTTATTAAGTGAGGAAGTGTTTTGTCCAATAATTAGAATCTCTGTTTTTTTCAGAATTAAGTAGTAGGAAATTACTAGTCATCCAATTTTTTATATCAGCTATGCATTCCGTTAATTTTGTGAATTGGTAAGTTTGGTCAGGGCGTGCAGAAATATTGAGCTGAGTATCTTCAGCATAACAGTGAAAACTAATTCCATGCTTCCTAATGATATCTCCCAAGGGTAGCATGTACAGAGTGAACAGTCACGGTCCTAGTACTGAGCTTTGTGGTACACCATACTGAACTTGTGATCGATGAGACATCTCTTCATTTACTGCTACAAACTGATAACGGTCAGATAAGTATGATTTAAACCATGCTAATGCAATTTCACTAATGCCAACATCATTTTCGAGTCTAATTAAAAGAATGTTGTGGTCAATAGTATCAAATGCAGCACTAAGATTGAGTAACACTAATAGCGAGATACAACCATGATCGGATGATAAGAGCAAATTGGTAACTCTAATGAGAGCAGTCTCTGTACTGTGGTACGGTCTAAATCCTGACTGAAAATCCTAGCAGATATCATTTCTTTCTAAAAAGGAACATAGTTGTGAGGATACTGCCTTTTCTAGTATCTTTAACAGAAAAGGTAGATTCGAGATCGGCCTGTAATTGACTAATTTTGTACGATCAAGTTGCGTTTTTTTAACAAGCGGTTTAATCATAGCCAGCTTAAAAGTTTTTGGTACGTATCCTAATGACAAAGATTAATTAATGATATTAACCCTCTAGGGTCTGAGGTGTGTTCTGACATGCTCTGACATTTGTTCTTATTTCTGTTACTTGCGACATTTTCATGGCTAAAATCTGATTACACTGTATTTAGCACAAACTCTGCTAAAATAATATATCAGCAGCATGTATGTAAAAGTTTATAGTTTTGAGATAATGACATTTATGCGTGGTTTGTGAAAAAAACAAAAAACAAAACAATTGTCACTGAAATAAGGTCATGAAACCCATACTGATTATTTCTTCACACGACTTTTGAAAATTGTATCACGTAGCCTAGAATATTTGCTTCAAAACTATGTGAAAATCATCCTGACAACTCATTCAGATAAAACAATATATCAATTTTAAATTTGTAAGACATGTTTTGTGTAAGAAAGCTTTATGCGAGGAGGCATAGCGGATTAATATGAGAATGAAACACAGGCTTAATCTTTGATACATGGAAGGCAGGATGAATTCTCCTGTACGCAGGAGGAAGGTTGAGGCGGACTGTCACCGGACTAATGATCTTGGTGACAGTGAACGGGCCAATGAATTTGGGAGCAAGCTTATTAGAAACGGAGCGGAGAGGAATGTTCTTGGGAGAAAGCCACACTTTTTGACCAACGACGTATACGGGAGGCCTAGACCGGTGGCGATCGGCTTTAGCCTTGGTGCGCACCCCGGAGTAGAGTCTCACGGGCTCTAGTCCATGTGCGGTGACACCTCTGGACGAAGGCGTGAACAGAGGGAACCGCGACTTCGGATTCCAGACTGGGAAAAATTGGTGGCTGGTACCCTACGCTACACTCAAACGGAGATAGGCCCGTCGATGACACTGGTAATGTATTGTGGGCGTACTCCACCATAGACAGTTGTTGACTCCAAGAGGAAGGATTCTTGGAGACCAAACATCGCAACATCCTTTCCAAATCTTGGTTGGCTCTCTCGGTTTGACCATTGCTCTGGGGATGAAACCCAGAGGACAGACTGACAGTCGCTCCCAACAATCTACAAAATTCTCGCCAAAATGTGGACACAAATTGGGGTCCCCTGTCGGAAACCACGTCTGTCGGGAGGCCATGTAAGCAAAATACGTGATCTACGACGGTCAACGCTGTCTCCTTGGCTGAGGGTAATTTGGGCAAGGGAATAAAGTGAGCCACCTTCGAGAACCGGTCCACCACGGTCAAAACTACCGTGTTACCCTGAGAGGACGGGAGGGCGGTAATAAAATCTAGCGTAATATGGGACCAGGGTCTCGAAGGGACAGGCAGCGGTTGAAGTAACCCATCCGGGGGTCGATTGCAAGTCTTACCAGTGGCACAAACCGAGCAAGCCAAAACAAAACTGTGAATGTCTCGGGCCATAAGTGGCCACCAGAATCGTTGCTTGATCAGAAACTTAATACGATTAACTCCTGGATGACAAGCCACATTGGAACAATGCCCCCACTGAATGACGTCGGACCGTAATCCCTCCGGCACAAATAACCGATTCGGTGAGCAACCGGGCGGAGGCATTACCCCTTCTAAGGCCGTCTTGACCTTCGATTCGACCTCCCATGTGAGTGTGGAGACAAATAGGGTCTCCGGTAAAATGCACTCGGGAGTAGACGGGTGTTCGGAACGGTCAAAAATGCGCGATAAAGAATCGGGTTTGATGTTCTTGGAACCCGGACGGTACGAGAGAGTAAAATCAAAACGACCGGAAAAAAGTGCCCACCGAGCCTGCCTGGAGTTCAATCTTTTGGCGGTTCTAATGTATTCCAGATTCTTGTGATCAGTCCAGACGATAAAAGGTACCCCCGAGCCTTCTAACCAGTGGCGCCATTCCTCCAATGCTAACTTGACTGCCAACAACTCTGTTACCAATGTCATAATTACGTTCAGCAGGAGATAACCGATGAGACAAAAACGCGCAAGGGTGCATCTTGTCGTCTGAGGGAGAACGTTGGGATAGAACTGCACCTACCCCCACCTCTGACGCATCGACCTCCACCACGAACTGACGTGATAAATCAGGGGCAATTAAGATGGGGGCTGAAACAAAGCAACCTTTCAGTTTGGCAAACACAGCCTCAGCTGTGTCTGACCACCTGAAAGTAGTTCTGGGGAGGTCAAGGTGGTCAGAGGTGCGGCTAGTTGGCTGAAGTTGCGAATAAAACCCCGGTAGAAGTTGGCGAACCCCAGAAACCTCTGTAGGGCCTTACGGGAATCTGGACTTGGCCAATCTACCACAGCCTTAACCTTCTCAGGATCCATACGCATTCCCTCAGTCGAAACGATGTACCCCAGAAAAGGAACAGACTGTGCATGAAAAGTGCATTTCTCCGCCTTGACAAAAAGCCCATTCTCTAGCAAACATCTGAAGCACTCGTCGGACGTGCTGCACGTGTTCCTGGAGAGAAGATGAAAAAAATCAATATGTCATCCAGGTAAACATATATGAATTGATCGACCATATCTCGCAGCACGTCATTGACGAGTGCCTGGAAGTCTGCTGGGGAGTTGGACAGCCCAAAGGGCATGACCAAATATTCAAAGTGCCCCCTGGGGGTGTTAAACGTGGTCTTCCATTCATCCCCCTCCCTAATGCGGACCAAATGATAAGCATTACGTAAATCCAATTTCGTGAAGACTGCAACCTCTCGAAGGCTGAAGACATCAACAGCAAAGGATAAGTATTCTTTACCGTGATGCTGTTCAGTCCCCGGTAATCAATACAAGGTCGCAGAGATCCATCCCTCTTCCCCATAAAAAAGAACCCCGCCCCCGCTGGAGAAGAGGAAGGGCGGATGAATCCCGTTGCTAGAGAATCAGAAATATATTTCTCCATAGCCTCCCTTTCTGGAGCAGAAAGCAAATATAACTTGTCCTTAGGCGGAGACTTACCTGGCAGTAAATCTATGGCACAGTCATAGGGACGATGCAGAGGAAGAGAAGCAGCACGAGACTTACTGAACACTTCCTTCAGGTTGAGGTACTCCGCAGGCACGTTAGACAAATCCACTGCTTCCTCCTGAAACACAGACACAGAAACAGACGGACAGGCAGACACAAGACAAGACTCATGACATTTATTGCTCCAGGCTAAAACAGATCTCAGTTGCCAGTCCACTTTAGGATTGTGACGGATGAGCCAGGGGTGTCCAAGAACTATGGGTGCAAGAGGAGAGTCCAGTATATAGAAGGAGATGATCTCGGAGTGGTTGCCTGACGTGATGAGGGTGATATCTTCAGTGGTGAGTGAAATGGTAGGAAGTTCTTGACCGTTGAGGGCGTGTACAGCAATCTTATGTGTGAGTGGTTTGAGGGAAATCTGAAGTTTGTGCGCTAGTGAATGGTCCATGAAATTACCCTCAGCCCCAGAGTCCAGAAGTGCCTGACAGTCGTGAGTGTGTACTGACCATCTCAGTCTTACCGGAAGGAGAGTAGATGTGAATGAGGTCTTCTCGGCGGAGATCCCACCCGATAGTAGCCTCATACTTACTATCGGGCTTGGCCTTTTACCTGGACAGTTGTAAGCATAGTGGCCTGCTCCACCGCAGTAGAGGCAAAGGCCCAGGGATCTCCGCCTTTCCTTCTCCTCCCGGGAAAGCCGAGCTCGCCCTACCTGCATGGGCTCGTGATCGTAGACGGGGCTGACCGCGTCCCCGCCGCTGGCTCGTGGACCCTCCGCTCCTCCAGGATTACGACTGGGCAGGGCCCATCGCTCCACTCGGGACAGTCGTGCATCAACTCTCAGCGCCAACTCGATAAGTCCATTAAGGGACGTCGGAAGATCCAGGGCGTAGATCTCTCACTGGACGCGGTCAGCCAACCCATACAGGAACATGTCCCACTGCGCCTCCTCGTTCCATTGACACTCAGCCGCCAAAGTTCTGAATTCGATAGAAAAGTCAGAAACCGATCTCTCTCCTTGCCTCAGATCCGCAAGTATTCTGGCCGCCTCTCTCCCGGCGACGGCCCGGTCAAAGACCTGCTTCATCTCAGCCGTCCCCCATAGTGCCGCCCTCCCAGTCAACAGCATCAAGACGAACGCGACCTTGGCTCATTCGCTGTTGAAGGTCCTAGGTTGGAGAGAAAAATGCATAGAGCATCGTGTTAGAAAAGCTCTGCAATAACTGGGTTCACCGGAATAGGACTCTGGAACTGGTAGGCAGGGCTCCGACTGGGAGGGGCTCTCTGGTGGTGTGGGGGGAACGGCCAGTGTGGGCGGCGCAGTGGGAACTCGCAGGAGTTGGAACTGCAGGGTGAGCTCGGACACCCGCGCCACTAAAGCCTGTACAGCGCGACCCGTGTCGTTGAGGTCTTTCTCCTGAGAATCCATACGACGAGCGCTGCTGTTGAGGAATTCCTCCAATGATGTAGATGGGTTACTCGCTGCTTCCATCGATGGGTCAGATCGTTCTGTCATGATGAAAGAGAGGAAGCAATTGCAAGTAAAACTCTTTATTGAGGTGTACACAGTCAAATATAAAGCTCCGGCTGATGGCTGGTGGCACAGGGACTTCGATGGTCAGTACAGGACAGAAGAGACGATGACTTGAGTGCGCTGGTGAGTGACGACAAGAAATCCACACGACGAAGTAATCCACAGGAAAACACTGAAAAGGAACAAGGAATCACGAGACTGGAAAACTCCGAACAGGGAACACACATGCAGCACAGAGGACCTCAACGATCTGACAAAGGAGATGAGAATGGAGTGAGTATTTAAAGATGAGAGGATTAACTGCAGCTGGCGCCGTGAGTGATATCAGCTGTGCTCTGATCAACGATGATTGCCGGTCACGCCCACACACACACACCCACACACATGTAACAACATAAACACAAGACAAGCAGGAAACAATGTATTCATAAACCGTGACAATCAGGCCCTATCATTCTGAGCAATCTTGCACAAAGAATGAGGAGATTTAAAAAATAATGGCTTTTTAATTGTTTGGATTTATTTACAACACAACATAATCCAAAGATGCACAACAAATGACAAAAAAGCACATTATTTAACACACTGATCTAAAGATAGAGACTTGAACAGTCACACATCTTTGTGCCATTCCTGAAACGTACAGATGGTGGACAACCAGAATAAGACTTTTACCGCCGCCGTTCCCGCTATAAAAATGACTTTTTTGTCTAAGTTTAGCATTTTTTGTACTGAATTATTTTTCCAATAATGTTACATTATGATTAGAATCAAACCTAAAAAAAGATAAAAGTTGAGTTTTTAGAGTTTATCATTTATTTCAATCTTCTTTTTTCATATAATTGTACAAATGTAATCTACACTTCAGTTACTAACTGTAACAGAACAGATATGTACAGTTATATTATATATTGAGTACAAATACATGACATGAACATCAAAATGCAATGAATTGAACAGCATAACAAATGAGCAAATAAAGCTGTAACTTTCTCTCCCTCTCTCTTTCTGTATGTGTGTGTGTGTGTGTGTGTGTGTGTGTGTGTGTGTGTGTATGTTGAGGGTTCACATTGTCGATGTGTCAGTGTCACCAAATTTATTTTTGTGGTGGTTCCGCATTTTGGACTATTTTATGTGACAAATTATAAGAGAGCAGTTTTTATAGTCTCACAAATTTATTTCTCTGTGTGTGTGTGTGTGTGCGCGCGCGCACGCACGCACGTACGTACGTACGTACGTACGTACGCGTGTGTGTGTGAGAGCATGATAATTTTACATTGTGAATGTCTTTAGCACTGTTTTTATGTCTATCTGTGTTCTGCGTTTTTTTCTGATTTTGATGATGAATTTTCTCTTTTTTTTTTTTTTTTTCAGTACAAATTTTTTAAACTTTGACAAAAAAGTCATTTTTATTGTTAGAATTGTGATTTCATAATATTCAGATATGAATCCAACTGGTAAAACTTGTGAAAATATATCTTTCAGTTAGTCAAATAGCAAATAGCATATAATGGGTCTCTATAGCCATCTAGTGGCTCAAATTATAATTTTTTACTTTTAAAACTACATTTTCAAAAATATGGGCAAAAATGTGACACTAAACCATGTCAAATGATCCATGTTATCCCCATGAATGAAATGTAGAAATTTATAAAGTGAATTTTACATAAAAAACTGTATAAACGGTTTTGTATAAAAACCTATAAAAAAAAAACATTTTTAATTTATTTATATAAATTTTAAATATATCATAAATCCTCCAAAAACTGCACAAATGTGGAGTAAAAACATTAATAAACAGAGTAAAATTACATTTGTTAAAAAAATATATTATTCTGTTACAAAATTACACGTTATCTACTGGGGTCTCTGGAGACCCCGAAGACCACGAGTGTCACTATTTTTCTCACGCTAACATAAAAACAGATATCATTACAATTTTTTTTTTTTTTTTTGTACATCTAGAAAGGGTTGAGAGCCGTACCAAGTTTCATACCATTTAGACAAAGAGAACATTTTTTTTTAATTCAGCAAAAGTCATTTGCGGGTCAAAAAGACCCCAAAGACCATCTGAGGGTTAATAATGCGTTTACTAGCAGCTAACTAAACCGCAGCAGGTCTGTCAACAGAATCCAATGTCCCTCTCTACTCACCCTGAAGCTAGCTGATGTTCATCGTGTCAGGAAACATTGTTGATGCAGGGAGTTCAACTCGCAGAACTAACGTTAGCTGCTAGGTCCATAGTAAGAGGTATCTGTGTGCAGTAACCGGCCGTGCAGTATTTTGATTTTAACATTTTGCGTGCAGCTAACTGAACAAGCGATCCCATTGGATGAATTCGTCCAATCACATTTGCAATTTATCTGCCTCGACTTTCTAAAATGCACAGTACCTCAACCATGTTTTAGTATTTTTCTCTAAATGCACACGACATATATAAGCAGTCTCTATTTAATAAAATGCATAATGTGCTTGTATACAATAAATGAGAGTGCATGACAGGCTGCTACAGCCCTCCAACTTCCCACCACATTTCCCTCTTATAACACCATGAACCACTATTGCTCCATTAATAATTGACTATGTACATTGCAAATACAATCTGGATCATACCTGCATTACTTTTATTTCGTGTAATTTACAACGTAACGGCGTTGCATGCTCGTAGTTTCTTTTGCACTTGATCAGTGAGGCGGATCGATACAGCGCGCGCCGCTCCTCCCAAACGATCCTGTACTCTAGGTGGAGCCTGAAACTGATCGTCCTCCTTGTGGTGGTAGTCAGTACTACTGGCCTGTCCCTCACAGGCTCAAACACGTAACCAAAATGACTCATTTTCGTGTGTATAGGACCTGCAGTTGCAGCTGCCATATACCTTCGCAGGTCCTACCATTCCAGTGACGTCATCAGAATTGCCAGCGTTCTTATACTAACAAACGCAATTTTTGTGTTGCTTTTAAAAAAAGCTATATTGATATTTTTAATTTTTTTTTTTAGTGTAATTTACTTTTAATTGTCATAAACAACACGTTATAATTTTTTTTTTTTTCAGTTCAGTTCAGTTCATCTTTAAGGGCATTGAAACCAGGATCTTAACTAAAACGCGTTCCGCGTAATCTCTCAAAAATTATGCCACACTACTCCATGTATTTTTTTTTTTTTAAGGACTGCTTTTGAAATCACTATAAATTACTATGCAATTGTATCGCTCACGAGAGCTCTTCATTTATCTAATTCCTCAATAGAATAGTAAAAATATTCAGCGTCATTGCTCCTAATATCGTCTCTATTTTTAACTTTTGATTCTATTTTTTCAGTTCTAAAATTGATTCTATCTTTGGTTCTATTCTGTTGTAGCCTAATAGGCCTATTTATATATATGAAAAATATGCCTATTAGGCTTAGGGTTTTATATTTAACCCACTTACATTTTAAAATACGGCAATTGCTGCTGTTTTGCACAATGTCCCTTTGCGCCACCTGGCGGTCATTTCGGGAACGACTTTGAAATGCGGCTGGTTTATTTTCGCCGCGGTGATTTCGCCGCGGCAATAGGCATTCTGGTTGTCCACCATCTGTACATACGTACATCTCCAAGGTGTTTGATTTTTCACTTTACCATGTTCATGTACAGAGACTCATGTGAATGTTGAAGTCAGCAGGACTCATCAGTGGGGCATCTGGTCCCTGTATAAAAAATTAAAAATAAACACGTGAACATGCTGATATCAAGAGAAACCATAGGGCTGCACAATTTTGGGAATACATTTTAGATTTTTATGGTTAAAATTGCTTTTTAAAAATCACAAAATACACACACACACACACACACACACACACACACATATATATATATATATATATATATATATAATGAATACCAGGTTTGCTGTGCCTTGTAGGCATAGGCTGCAGTGCTGCATACAATAATAATAACAATAACCTATAGCAGGCAGCCTATCAATCGTTAAAAAGGAACACTTCAGTAACACTACACTAGAGAAACATATATTGATTATCATATGTCACTTCAAATGTTTCCATTCGTTATGACGTTATGAAATGAGATTGGAGTAAAAACATGAAGTCTAATGTTTGGTGCGTTTTGCTTTTCAAACGCACAGCACGTTATTTACTGAAGCGATCGAGCCGCTCCAAACTATGAAACATTATTGTTACCATATACATATCTACGTTTGAGCAGATATCCACAAACACAGTATTTAACAGTCAACACGGGTCTAAACAATATAATATTCAGCATATATCTAGCAACAGTTCAACCACAATGTGAAGTTTATGCAACAATAACATTAACTAATATAATTCAGAATACATTTCTTACCTTACATCTTTCTTGTCTTCAAATCGTGTTCTTCTTCTTCTGAGGTAAATCCAATGTAAGCTGACTAAGCTCACAGCGTGTCTTCCAAACTCGACAAAAAGCAGAGACTGATGAAGTTTGGTGCTTTGTTTTTGAGGTAATGAGCGCGTTCACGTTCCTTAACGTGGAGATTTGCATGTCAATCTCTTTTGCGCACATGGGCGTGGTCACATTAAAAATAATGAGCAAGGGTTTGAGAAACTGTAAATTTATGTAATTTGTAAAACTGTAAAAACATCTTGTTGGTTTTATACAAATGACTTAACCCTCTGAGGTCGGCAAACGCGCCCGCGCGTTTTGCTGGATTTTCTTCACATTGTAGCACAATAAACTTAAATTACTCCGTCATTTATGGTCATACAGAAAAAAGAAATATAAAAAAAGAATCTGTGATATTTCTACTTTTGTATGTGTCCACTTACAATCAAATCAAAACATTGTGCTTTTGTAAAATAAAGAAAATAAACAGGGTGTGCGTTCTGCCTCTCCGTCACGGTGAACTTTTTTTTCTTGAGCACGTCTATAAACTGAAACAAAACTCAGCGAATACTATTCACACATTTATGAGCCATATACCTTTATAAACATTTAACCCTCTGGAGTCTGAGCGTTTTTTTGGGCCCTGGGGGTGTTCTGACATGCTCTGACATTTGTGCTTTTTTCAGTTGCTTATAAACATATTAATGGCAAAGGTGTAAATTCACTCTATATAGCACAAACAGGACTACAATAATATGTGAGCCACATGTATGTACATGTTTTCATTTTTGAGAGAATAATGTTTATGCGTGGTTATCGAAAAAACTAAAAATTAAAGTTTTTGAAATAAGGCCACAAAACACATACTAAATATGTGGCAATAAGACTTTTGACTAATGGATGTCGTCGCCTATAGTTTTTTCTTCAAAATTATGTGAAAATAGTCTTGCTTTATCGTTCACATAAAACCATACATTGATTTAAATTGATGTAAAACAGGTTTTGCTTGGAAAGCCAATATGCGAGGGGGCGTGAACGAGGAGTGGTTTACACCTTAGAATACACCCACTCTGCATAATTAGCCATTCACTCAGGTGTGACACTGACTGAGCCACAATGCAAGGACAAAAGATATATTTAGAAGAAGACTTATATTGACCATTTAAGATTTTGCTTACATCTATCTTGTAAATATGTTTTGCTATTTTATTAAAACGGTTACAATTACAACAATAATTACAATTTCAACAATATTTCAAGTGTACTCTTTCTTTGTAAAAAAAATGATTATAGGCCTACATTTTATCTATGTATTCATTAGTTTGAATATAACCAACATTGGCACAGCTAACATCTTAGTTGATGACTTTATTTTTGACAAAAATAGTATTTTATATATAGAAATTGCTAAACAAAAGCTTATTTGATGTGGCAGTATATTCTACAGTAAAAACTGTACCCAAATCTAGTCAACAAAATGTTGTCTTTCATATTTCGTCTGACTGTAACGTTGTTTTCATGAAATATTAGGGAATATTGTTAATTTGCAGTTTAATACGTTGCTTATACAAATAGCCTACATTTTATTTCAACATTCAGTCGATGTTTACTTATCTCAGTATAGCAATGCAGTTTGCTAAAACATCATCATTCATTCACACACGCGATTTAAATTTAAACTGTCTCTGCCAGCTGTGGTAAACAGCGCGCATCTCTACCGTTTATTCATTCATAAACAGAAACCCACGTGAAGAAATTCACGTGAGAAGGAAAAAACTTACAGTATTCCTCAGCTCGCTCCTCGATATACCCGCACTTCTGAGGGACATTTTCCATTAGTATTATTCCTCACAGCGCTGCAAGACGGTGTAAACAATGATCTAAATAAACTTGTGTGTTTTCTCGAGCTGATGGGGGCGTTCACAGGATTGCCTCAGCCATTTGCGTTTGAATAGCGCGCGCTCTCCGTGGGCGTGGCCGATTATAACGTAATGAGATGAGATGAGCTCGACTGGAATCGCTCTCTTTTAATACAGATTTCACAAGATGAGAATATTAGCTTTTTATATAAATTACTTAATTTAAAAGAAGAGAATTCAAGCTTCATGCCTGTGTGTCTGTATGTCTGTTTGACTGAGTATTCGCTGAGTTATTGTTAATTTTCGGACGCGTTTCAGAATGGACTTCACTGGCAGAGAGAAGGCAGAACTCGCTTCGTGTTTATTTTTCTTTATTTGGCAAAAAGCACAACACTTTGTTTTTATTGTGAGTATACACAAAAATAATACACATTTAACAGAATCGATTGATGTATGAAACTCCTATGGAAAATCAAAGTCAACAGAGTATTTATGAGTTTCTTTTACACTAATAAAAAAAAAGCGAGCTGGTATCGCCGGCGATACCGTAGACCTCAGGGGGTTAAGTGTGTACTTTTAAATGATCGGATTCAAACTGAAAACAAATATTCTCTGTTTAAGTAATTTGTATAAAACCAACAGGATGTCCAGTATCTCAAACGCTTGCTAATTATTTTTAATTCGACCACGCCCACTCGCGCAAAAGAGATTCACATGCAAATCTCCACATGGAACGCGAACGCCTCGTTACCTCAAACACAAAGCACCAAAACACTTCATCAGTCTCTGCTTTTCGTCGAGTTTGAAAGACGCGCCGTGAGCTTACATTGGATTTACCTCAGAAGAAGAAGAACGCGATTTGAAGACAAGAAAGATGTAAGGTAAGAAATTCTTACATATTAGTTTGTTATTGTTGCATAAACTTCACATTGCAGTTGAACTGTTGCTAGATATATGGTGAATATTATAATATATGTTATACCCGTGTTTACTGTTACCGTGTTTCTGGATATCTGCTCAAACGTAGATATGTATATGGTAATGTTTTATATTTGAGCGCGATCGCGTTTGAATGTGTCATATTTTGAAAAGCAAAACGCACCAAACGGCTTCAAGTTTTTACAATTATCTCATTTCATATCATCATAACGAATGGAAACATTTGAAGTAACATGATAAACAATATATTTTTCTGTAGCTTAGTTGTTACTGAAATCTTTTGGAAGATTTATAGGCTGCTATAGGTTATTGTTATTATTATTTTATCCAGCACTGCGCATAGCCTATGCTTACAAGGCACAACAAACCTGGTGTTCATTATATTATATATTGTTGGAAACATTTGTGTGTGTGTGTGTGTATTCTGTGAATTTTAAAAAGCAATTTTAACCAGAAAAATATAAAATTGATTCCCAAAATCGTGCAGGCCTAGTTTCTCTTGATACCAGTGTGTTCACTTTTTTATTTTCTTTCAGGGACCAGATACCACTGAGTCCTGCTGACTTCAACATTCACATGAGTCTCTGTACATGAACATGGTAAAGTGAAAATCAAACACCTTGGAAATGAAAGGTATGTACAATGTTTTTAGGAATGGCACAAAGGTCTCTGTCTTTGGATCATTGTTTTCAATAAGTGCTTTTTTTGTCATTTGTTGTGTATCTTTGGATTATGTTGTGTGTGTTGTAAATAAATCCAAACAATATAAAAGCCATTCTTTTTTAAATCTCCTCATTCTTTGTGCAAGGCTCAGAATGACAGGGCCTGATCGCTCCTAATAGGGCCGTTAGGGGAGGCTCTTTGTCAGGTGTGAAAAGCTTACATATTAATGAGCTCCCCCGCATAAAGCTTTCTCACACAAAACACGTCGTACATTTTTTTAATCAATATATTGTCTTATCTGAATGAGCAGTCAGGGTGATTTTCACATAGTTTTGGAGCAAATATTCTAGGCTACGTGATACAATTTTCAAAAGTCTTGTGAAGAAATAATCAGGATGGGTTTCATGGCCTTATTTCAGTGAGAATTTATTTTTTTGTATTTTCACAAACCACGCATAAATGTCATTATCTCAAAACTACAAACGTTTACATACATGCTGCTGATATGTTATTGTAGCAGAGTTTGTGCTGAATACAGTGTAATTAGACTTTAGCCATGAAAATGTCACAAGTAACAGAAATAACCACAAATGTCAGAGCATGTCAGAACACCTCCAGGGCCCAGAAAACAGCTCAGACCCCAGAGGGTTAAACAGAGAATATTTGTTTTCATTTTGAATCTGATCATTTAAAAGTACACACTTAAATGTTTCTAAAGATATATGGCTCATAAATGTGTGACAAGTATTCGCTGAGTTTTGTTTCAGTTTATAGACGTGCTCAAGAAAAAAAAGTTCACCGAGACGGAGAGGCAGAAAGCACACCCTGTTTATTTTCTTTATTTTACAAAAGCACAATGTTTTGTTTTGATTGTAAGTGGACACCATGCGGTTTCAGTCTGGTGGAGGGCGACAGCCTTCGCTCCAACCCATCTTGCAGGAAAGAAAGCATGACTCTGATCGGACATCTTTGGGGGTCTTCCCGGTGGGAAGAGCACCATACAACGAACAGGTTCCACTTCAGTGCATAGAGGCGCCTCATAGAGGGGGCTCTAGTGGAAGTTATGGTGTCTACCACTGCCTCGGGTAGGTCACCTAGAACCTCCACGCCCCGTCCAGGGACCAGACATGGAGTTTCCAGAGGTCTGGACGTGGGTGCCATAGAGTGCCACGTCTCTGAGAAAGCAGGTCCTTTCTCAGAGGAATGGGCCAAGGAGGGGCTGTCGTGAGGAGCATGAGTTCTGGGAACCAGGTCCAGTTGGGCCAGTACGGCGCAACTAGCAATACCTGCTCCTCGTCCTCCCAGTAAAACAACTGGCAATGGGTCGAGTCCGGAGAGGCAACAGATCTACCTCTGCGGCTATGAAGAAGTCCCATATCAGCTGGACTGCCTGGAGATGGAGACGCCACTCTCCCGGAAGTGTAGGCTGTCTTG
Organism: Leuciscus leuciscus; assembly: GCF_965113295.1. Taxonomy (NCBI): domain Eukaryota; kingdom Metazoa; phylum Chordata; class Actinopteri; order Cypriniformes; family Leuciscidae; genus Leuciscus; species Leuciscus leuciscus. The sequence continues at coordinate 20,226,617 of NC_138747.1, read as the reverse complement.
AGAGCTCGTCAGCAGCACGATAGAGCACGCCCGGAGTGTCAATGGCACGAAGCGACCTCAGATGCTTCTGACTCCATAGGAAGAGATGGCGGGCGAGTTGCGACATGCTGCGGGAGCGTAGACCACCTTGTCGGTTGATGTACGCAATGGTCGCAATGCTGTCCGTACGGACCAGTCCATGCTTGCCATGTAGCGGCCTGTTAAGGCGGCCCAGCGCAAGGCGTACTGCAAACATCTCGAGGTAATTGATGTGCCAATGCAGTTGGGGCCCTCCACAGATCCGAGACTGCATGCCCGTTGTACGTGGCTGCCCAGCCGGTGGCAGAGACATCCGTGAATACCATAGCATGCCTGGGCACTTGTTCTAAGGGAACTCCTGCCCGTAGAATGAAGGGTCCGACCATGGGCTGAGGGTTTGACGGCAGTGCGGGGATGACGGGTACCCGGTACGGGCCGCTCTGCCATGCCCATCTCAGTCTCATATGAAGCAAGCCAAGCTGCGTTACTGCGGCTACTGCTGCCATTTGCCCCAGGAGCCTCTGAAAGAATTTTAGTGGAACTGCTGTCCTGCTCTTGAACAAATTCAGATAGTTCAACACCTACCAGACGCTCCTCTGTGAGTCGCACTGTCTGGTTGACCGAGTCTAACTCCATACCGAGAAAAGAGATCCTCTGCACCAAGGAGAGTTTCCCAGTTGACCCGAAGGCCCAACAGGCTAAGGTGACTGAGCACCATGTCCCTGTGTTCGCACATCTGATCTGGAGACTGAGCCAGAATCAGCCAGTCATCGAGATAGTTGAGAGCATTCTCAGAGTGGATAATTGGCTGCCTCTGCGACCTTCGTAAAGAGGCAAGGTGACAGGGACAGCCTGAAGGACCTGAAAAGTCGTGGATGAACTAAAACTAAACTAAAAGAAGACGAAGAAGGGGATGGATCATGGATCATGGAGACGCTGGAGAACACAAGGGAACACAGGAGGAGAACTGGAATCCACTTGAGACTTTGGCGTCAGGAAATCAGGTAAGTAGTGCGGGTTATGTGTTCTTTTCCACATTGGAGACTAGACGATGAAGGAGAGGAATGTGTTTGTATATATAGGGGAAATAATGAATGCAGTGATGAGGAAGAGGTGTGGCTGGTTAGAATTCTGGAGACTGTGGCTGCGTTTGAAACCGCATACTCAATGAGTAGGTACTTAATTTCAATAAGTACTTACTTAACGAGCGCTAAAAGAGTAGGTACTATAGCCAGATCTTGTTAAGTATGAATGCGATCCGACATCTGCCATGTTGACATTATCATGTGACCTATGATGCGTTATCACAAGCACAACAACTTAAAAGATACGAACAACATGTTTAATTCATCTATCTGTAAATAACTTGATATTGATGAAACTTGCTTATTTTGTGGTATTGTTGAAGAAACAGCTGCCCATTTATTTTGTGAATACATTTAGGGTTGATTTAAGTTGTTATATTTTAAACCCTACTAATGTGACCCCCAATTTTGTCCTTATAATGATATAATTTTTTATTAAGAAACCCCAAAATCGTCATCTCTTAAATATGTTGTTAATTTCTTTATTTTATATCCAAAAATGTTCTCCTTTAAGTTTTCCTTTTTTATTTTTTTTAAATTTTTTTTAATGTATTATGAAGAACTATTTAAAGATATTTAGCCTTGTATGTGTTCTTTTTTCCTGTGTATAAAATATCATATTATGATGTACACAAACCCATGATCTTTATGTTTTCTGTTTTTGTCATTATGATTGTTCATTGTTAAAGATACAACTATGGTATCTTTCCCTAATCTTGTATGTAACTATAAGTTATGCAATAAAAAATGCTATGAGCGACAGGTGCACTAACACCTTATAAACAACAGTAACTCGACAGCCCTACCTAGAATGGTTTTCCACAGCGTTTGTAATGTCTGCACAAAGGAGACGGGCAGCTGCTCGTTGATTTTATACTCGAAAAATGTATCACTCCTTAAAAATTGATATTACCTCAGAATGATTTGCATTGCTAGCCCACCCCAAAACTTAAACAAAATAATAATAATGAATGCTGACCAATACTTAATTATATTACTTTTTTATATACTGAAAATGATATAATTTAATAAAACAAGCTAAATGTAATTTGTTTTATTATATGATATAGCTATGCATGAATACACACTAGATAAATGCAGTGAAACATCTCAATTTTCAGTCAAGCATTGAATTTATGCATACATTTATTAAATAATTATATTTTATATACTGACAACAATAAGAAACATGAATAAATTAGTAAAAGAACATATAAAAGTAACCATCATAATAAACAAATGCATATTCAAGTCAACAATACATGAAACAAAGCTTTATTCAAACTACAAGCATGTATTTACAGGTGCTGAACCCCAAATCCTACTGCCATCTCAACACAGCGGTTCCCATTCTGTGGCTTTATTCTGATGAATCAGCTGACCACCAGAGGTGAGCCGTGCCTTTGTGCCGGAGGTTGTTGCGTGCTGCGTTGTGCTTCAAAATCTGAGGCATTAAGAGTAGGTGGAGTGATGGAGGGTCTCATCCATGGCACCATTTCCAGGATTCAGCTCTGGGCTCTCCATCCTCAGTGCTCACACCAGTCTGCAGATATTTCAGATCCTACAAAAATGCACAAACATTATACAAAAGCAGTCATTTTAACAGCACAATGTACGAAACGAGCAGTTTGTGTGAGAAAACGAACAGTATTTATATTGTTTTTACCTCTTGTACACAGCCACGTCCAAGTGATCTGAGAGCGCGGGCGGGTATAGATATATACAATAGAAGTCGCCTTGGCTACGGTTTCGTTCCAATGAACTGCCGTAGCCAAGGCGACTTCTATTGTATATATCTATACCCGCCCGCGCTCTCAGATCACTTGGACGTGGCTGTGTACAAGAGGTAAAAACGATATAAATACTGTTCGTTTTCTCACACAAACCGCTCGTTTCGTGTCTTATGCCATCAATGTGTACTTACGATGGGGAATTGTTTAATTTGGACGACGGGGAATTGTTTTAATTTGGACTCTGTGCATGCTCTTTGAGGTGGTGACCATCGACCTGCATTATATGACTGAAAGACAAGAACGGTTTGACCTAAAAATATCAAAATTGAAACTACTGCGGAAAAAAAGACACCTACATCTTGGATGCCCTTGAGGTAAGCTAAAACATACTAAAATTTTATTTCAAAGTGAACTATCCCTTTAATGGAGCTCCCCTGTTAGCTATACATAATAAAACATATTTTTACATCAAAATCACAACTATACTATACTGTCTAATTCCTTTACACCTTCAACAGTTAAAAAGTTTAGGTTACTCTATAGTAGTTTAGCACATGCGATTTTAACACAAGGAACCATGTTTACTCACATTTGAAAGCACCCGCGTCGCTGATCTCCACGATGTTCGATTATGACGTATCTTCTCCCGTGTCCTCCTGGGATAGAAAAGTATCCATCGGACGAGCACTCGAAAATCTTGCCGGAAGTAGTAGGCCATCCGGGAACTTCTCGCCTACTTTTTAATGAATACTGATGTTTCGAACATACTACTCCTTTTACGTACTGTTTTCTCCTACTATATAGTAGGAAAGTAAGCATATTCAAACACACTATTAGTATGCGTACGTCCGAATCTCGCGATAATTAGTATGCAACCAAGGTAATTCTCGCCTACTATTTTATGAGTACTAAGGATTCGTACATAATCATTCGCTCGCCTACTGCTTTTCCCCTACTATATAGTAGGGCAGTATGCGGTTTCGAACGCAGCCTGTGATCTTTGAGTGGACATGGTGGGGGAGCCTGGTGAAACCTTGACACAATTGACATATAATGATTTCTAAAAGGTCATGTGACAATGAAGACTGGAGTAATGACTGCTAAAAATTAATCTTTGCCATCAAAGCAATTAATTACATTTTTAAATATATTGAATTTGAAATAGAAAACAGTTATTTTTAAATGTAATAATATTTCACAAAAAAATTTTTTTTACTGTATTTTTATCAAATAAAGGCAGCCCTTGTGAGCATAATAATCTTACCAACCCCAAACTTTTGAACATGTATTTGTGTAATTTTAATTGTAGTCATTACTTTAACAGAATGATACTCCTATATGTAAAATAGTAAATAAAATAAAAACATTGAAATTACATGCAAAATGTGCCATTTATGCATTTTAATGCAAATAAAATTGCCTCTCACCATACTATTTACAATTCCAGCATAATGAATTTTATAGATCCACCAGTGTATATATAACCTGACCCATGAGTCAAATATAAATCCCAAACAAAATGATTGTTTTTAAGTGCCAGAAAGAAAAATGACACATTACACTCTAAGCACTATTTCTCGTACATAAAATACTGAACCCATTCCAGTAAAATCAAAGTGTATGATGAACTCATCATTGGTGACTCTTCTGTGATTGGTTCAGAGGGACACTGATAAGACTCAAGCCAATGTACTTCTGGACTGAGTTTTGCCCAAATCCTGAGTCATTTCTGCACCAGGTCCTCTTGTATTCCTTAATCATCGATCCTTAAATCTGTTTAAACCTTCTCTAAAAAGACACAGCACTTCACACACACAAATAGGTCTTTACAGAAATAGAGCAGTACAGAACACTTTTGTCCTCTACTCCATGAAAATGTAGCAGCCAAACTAGTTTCTATATCAGTGAGAGTGTCCTTCATTGAGGTTTCCTTTCACCTCAACTCTTGAATGTCTCTTTATATTCATTTCATCTCTACATTACCCTGAGGCAGCCACGGGCAGGAGGGAGTATTTATCTCCAGATCTTTGCATCCGTCTATGAAACATGATAGATGTAAATGACTACCACTGATGACCACCCGCCCCCCTATGTTTGTGGGATGGGGCTGCTGGGGATTTCAGTTCCGCTCACCTGAACACCTGCGCAGACCGCATGTGTGCCACAGATCGGAGTGTGTCATCCCTTTGCACTCTTTTAGAATTCACAATTCTTTTTTGCCCTCCTGAAGTGACAGAAGATCCAGTAAGTTTCTGAGGAGATGACTGAAAGTCATAAAAAAGGCAAATAGTTTTTCTTTCTGGCCAGGGCCTCCCTTTTCTCCCACTGGCTCTCATCTTCTCTCATCCTTCTGTTTTCAGTCTTCTCTCCATTGTGGCGTACTTCTCACCACTTCAACCAGTCAATCTGTGGGTATTTAGTTCAACTGTATCTTACATTGGACATCAAGCGACCCAACAGTATTGGAATTGTTTATAGTAGAAGAATAAATTAAATAAGATGTTAAACTGTTTACCCAAAAATGAAAATTATGTTTACCCAGCCTAATGTTTTTTTCTTAACCCGGGGGTGTGTCGGGGGCATGGCTACTGTAGCAGTCTGAGCCAGAGGGTAATTAGCTGGTGTGGGACCATGGGTGATGCGTTCCATGGGAAAATACATTCTGCTTCGGGTACAGTAGTGCAAGCCACATTTTTCTGCATTTAGACATTCAAAGAATAAACAGGTCATGAACGTGAATGGGGCATTGTTATGCAATGCGCTACAATGGACGATTCAATACAACATCATCATGTACACATTCAGGAAGGTAAATGTACCAGTTTATAATGTTTACTTTGTATAATGTCCAGTACAGACTCTTCAAAGTCGGGATGCGTCATGTGAAAAAATGTGCCTAGTGCAGATACGTTGGACAGGGTTATTATAAGAGAGATGCTCACGACAGTGTGTTAATCTACTACTCAATTGCTTACTCATGACCAGGGCCACACGGAATCTGCTGACTTTTTTTGTGATTTCTGTGCGGAATTTTTGGGAAAATCTGCGGAATTATGCGGAATGGTTTTAAATGTGTTAAAGGTGCAATGTGTCATATTTCTGAGGATCTATTGACAGAAATGCAATATAAGATCTATATGTTTTCAGTGGTGTATAAAGACCTTACTTAATGAAACGTTATGTTTGTATTACCTTAGAATGAGTAATTTATATCTACATAACCGCGGGAACCCCCTTCTATGAAGGTCGACATATTGTGACATCATGTTTCTACCGTAGTCGAAAGCGAACAAACAGCGCTAAATAAACCTCATTGCTTGACTTGCTACTCTCTGCTGCTGACTCAGACAACAACATATTTTGTCTTACGTCGGCCACCGTAGCTTCTCCTTCGAGTTTGAAAACGGAGGAATAGGCCGTCAGTGACTGGCTGTTTGCAATTCGCAAATCACACACACTGCACCTTTAAACAGATCTTAGAGTATTGGAACTGAAAATATTACAAAATAAAATATTAAATATTCACTTCTTAATTTTTATTTAAGGTTTACAATACAAATACAAATAGAAAAAGAACTATTCTTAATTAAAGATTTTAATTAAGGAGTGCCTCGGTTATCAGAGAATTCTTTCTCTACACTGCTTCTTAGATGTTCTACCTTGGACCGAAGAGCACCCAAATCAAACTCAAAAGGAATTGAGCACGCCATTCATCTTGAATCTAAACAGAAAAAGAACATTTGATCCATGTTATTGTCCATCCACTAAACAGCAGAGAAAATTGTATTGTGCACAGATAATTAAACAAGCAATTGCATATAATTTAAGAATAGGGCAAAATAAATATCAATATTAAAATAAATAAAGTATATAAAGTAATGAACTACTTTTAAGAGCTATAAATTAATTTTAAATAAATAAATAAATACTGGTGTGACAATCAGTTACAGAACAGTTCATTAAATACATAAATACATAAAAATGTAATTAAATGAATATATTAATAAATACATTCATATTAAAAAAACCCCACTAATTTACTATTTTACTACTAATTTAGCATCAGAAAAAGTCATTTGACATCAGAAAAGCTACTGAATGTGTGTGGAGTTTGGAGCTTATTTTGAGTCTCTGCTGTTGAATTTGGCAATCAGCATCATCTTAACATTGTCCTCGGTTAGGCTTCGTCTGTGCTGTGTCAGAAGAGAAGAATAGTGGGAAAAAAGTCTCTCCACATCCACTGAAGTAGTGGGGAGATGTAGGTACAGTGCAGCTAGTGGGGCAAGTGTTGGCATTCGATCTACCCTTGCAGCCCACCACTCCACTGCACTAACCTCGCCTGTATCACTCTTGTCCATACAGATGTAGCGATGCCACTCCTCTGCAGACACCTTGCTCAAAGCAGGGACAACTTGGACATAGCTCTTCATATCAGGTTTTAAGCCAGATACCTTGGCTGGAACAAAGATTGGGAGGGCTTTAAATAGTTCAGTGGAAGGATGTCTCTCCATCACAGCCTGAAGCTTGGTAGAACATTGTGCCATTGCTTCTTTAAACATCTCAGAACAAGTGTACCGCTCATCGTCATTTAAATCCTTAACCCTCTGGGGACCAAAAACGCGCCCGCGCGTTTTGCTCGTTTTTTTTTTTTAGCAATGAAAATAAACACTAAATGCTCTGTTAATTTTGATCTTTCATTTTCGTGTAATACATCAATCGATCCTGTTCAGTTTCTATTTTTTTTCTGTATATTCACAATAAAAATAAAGTGTTTTGCTTTTTGACAAATAAAGAAACTTTAACATGATGCGATTTCTGCCTTCTCTCTGTCAGTGAACTCCCGTTTGAAACGCGTTCGAAAATGATCTATAACTCTGCGAAAATTCAGTCAAACAGGCAAACAGACCCACGGGCATAAAGCTTGAGATCGCAGCTTTTAAATGAAGTAATTTATATAAAAAACAAATATTATCAGCTTCTGTAATCTGTATAAAAAGAGAGCGACTCCAGTCGAGCTCATTACGAGCCATTCAAAAGTAATTTGACCACGCCCCGGAGAGCGCGTGCTATTCAAACGCAAATTCTGAGAACCATTTCAGTCTGTGAAACGCCCCCACATCAGCTGTAAACAAAGAGGCATAATATAGCCTACCTTATGGAGAAAATTTTCCGTGCTGATATGAGGAGCAGATCCCGCTGAGGAGTGAGGTAGGCTAAGTTATCCTTTCTCAAGTGTTAATGTGGAATAACGTTGTAGGCTTATGTAAACAAAAAGATGAATCGCGTTTCTATAATATGAATCGCGTTTCTGTGAGATGAATGAAGGGTACATATTTGTAAAGACTGTTTAGCCTAAATATGAATCGCGTTTCTGTGAGATGAATGAAGGGTACATATTTGTAAAGACTGTTTAGCCTAAAATGAATCGCGTTTCTGTGAGATGAATGAAGGGTACATATTTGTAAAGACTGTTTAGCCTAAAATGAATCGCGTTTCTGTGAGATGAATGAAGGGTACATATTTGTAAAGAGTGTTTAGCCTAAATATGAATCGCGCGTCTGTGTGTGAAAGAATAAACTGCTTTTACAGTTACAGTTACTGCGTTACAGTCAGGCGAAGTATGAAAGACAACATTTTGTTGACTAGATTTGGGTACAGTTTTTACTGTAGAATATACTGTCACATCAAATAAGCTTTTCTGCTCATATATATAAAATACTATTTTGTCAAAAATAAAGTCATAGACTAAGATGTTCCAATGTTGGCTATATTCAAACTAATGAATACATATGATAAAATGTAGGCCTATAATCTTTTTTTTTTTTTTTTTTACAAAGAAAGAGTACTTTTTTGCAGAAATATTGCTGAAATTGTAATTATTGTTGTAATTGTAACCTTTTTAATAAAATAGCAAAACATATTTACAAGATAGATGTAAGCAAAATCTTAAATGGTCAATATAAGTCTTCTTCAAAATATATATTTTGTCCTTGCATTGTGGCTCAGTCAGTGTCACACCTGAATGAATGGCTAATTATGCAGAGTCATTATGCAGAGTGGGTGGGACTAAGGTGTAAACTACTCCTCCCCCTCGCATATTGGCTTTCCAAGCAAAACCTGTTTTACACCATTTAAATCAATGTATTTTTTTTTGTGAACGATAAAGCAAGACTATTTTCACATAATTTTGAAGCTAGAACTGAAAGGGACAACATCCATTAGTCAAAAGTCTTGTGGGCACATATTTTGTATGAGTTGTGTGGTCTTATTTCAGCAACTTTCATTTTTATTTTTTTAAATAACCACGCATAAACATTATTCTCTTAAAAATACAAACATCTACATACATGTTGCTCGCATATTATGGTAGGCCTGTTTGTGCTATATAGAGTGAATTTACACCTTTGCCATTAACATGTTTATAAATAACTGAAAAAAGCACAAATGTCAGAGCATGTCAGAACATCTCAAGGGCCCCAAAAACAGCTTGGTCCCCAGAGGGTTAATCTGTTCTCTGGTGCGGGGACGCCAGTCCTCAGCCTTTGCGGTGCGCCCATACTCAAACAGCATGCTGAGGTCCTCTAGCTGACTGAAGATGGTGGCAGCCATGGGTCTGGAGGTTTCTTCAAGCTTGACCAGGGTGGCAAGTATATCGGAGCTATGCTCAACAATGAAGGTGGCCTGGATTTTCATGAGTTTTCCGTTCTCCTCTAACAGAACTCTAAGATCCCGCACAGCTTTAGAGGACAGTGGCAGCGTTTGGATGAAGCCATGCAAAATATCAATGTTTTCTGCCAGATATTGCACAGCTTTTATCCAGGAACCCCATCTTGTCTGGACAGCAAACACTGGCATGAGAGGAGACAGACCCTGCTGCATCGTGAAGGCCCTCAATTCAAGACGACGCTGGGGTGACTGGCAGAAAACACGCTTTACCAAACCACACATCCGGTTCAGTTCTTCAAATGTCTCTGGAAACACTGCTAAAACTAACTGCAGAAGATGTGCAAGACAGGTGACATGTACGGCATTGGGAAAGAGGCCATAGAGAATCGTGTTATATGCTTTTTTTTCCAGAGGGATGTCAGCTTCAATGAAGGTCTTTATGAAATCATAAATGAACTCCTTTCTTTCAGCTGTAGATGGAGTCTTAGACATACAGGTGGCCAATGTCTGTGTTCTGAATGATGCTGGGGGTTAAACAAGTATTTTAGTATTTTAGGGGGCTATTTTAATTCCAAAGCCAAGGGAACTTTATCACGATGCATAGTATCCGGAGAACATTTATTTATTTACGATACATTATTCATTCACAAAGAGAATTGATGCCCTTGAAGGTTAGAGTTTTCCTTTATTGATTAAGGCATTAAGATTTCCAAAAGATGATTTTGTATTCCTCTTTTAAGTCAACTTTAGCATGGGTGTGTTCACTTATGCTAAGCACTGTATGTGTATGTGTATGTGTGTGATTGTGTGAGTGTATGTGTGTGATTGTGTGAGTGTGTGTGTGTGTGTGTGTGTGTGTGTGTGTGTGTGTGTGTGTGTGTGTGTGTGTGTGTGTACCGTTCAAAAGTTTGGGGTCGGTATGATTTGAAATGCTTTTAAAAGAAGTCTCTTCTGCTGTGTTGCACACATACTGGTTAAATAAAATAATGTGAAATGGTTTGATTTTACTTAAAACATTTATAATAAATAAATATAGTACTATTAGCCGATTTTACAACAGTAGTATATTTCTGTGATCACTAATATTCATCAAGTTAAACCGAACTTTTATTTTGACGGGTTTCTGAGTGTATCTGATGATGAAATGCTGAACGTCGTGTAATCAAATCTGCGGCACTCATTTACAGAGACTCGCAAAACTATCAGACTTTAATAGCAGTCTTTAATATTCACAGACATTAGATATAGCGATTTGCTATTATAATCGGCAGTGAGACATAGTAGTTATTTCCACTTTGCGCCGGTATTGCGGTAGCAAACATCATACACCACCCAGCACTGTTCTCATCATGATTACTTTTTATTGATTTTCAACACAAAGAAAATAAAACTTTAAATAAACTTGCCAAGAGCACTCCTCTTTCTATTCGTGTGGCGAGCGGATTTGAGATGTTCCAGTGCCGTCTGTCGCCTCAGGTAATCAACGGAGTGTTGATAGGCTTTACAAAACATAACTCCGCCATCTTGCGGATGGCATCTTGTCAATGACGGGTACTACAATCCGCAGAGGTGTCAAGTAACGAAGTACAAATACTTCGTTACATTACTTAAGTAGAAATTTTGGGTATCTATACTTTACTGGAGTAATTATTTTTCAGACGACTTTTTACTTCTACTCCTTACATTTTCACGCAATTATCTGTACTTTCTACTCCTTACATTTTAAAAATAGCCTCGTTACTCCTAGTTCATTTCGGCTTGTTTTCATTCCGTCTTGTCGTCGTTAAAAAAAAAAAAAATTGGCCAATTACACAAACGGTTAATAGATCTGAGTCCCGCCTCCTGAACACACATCGCTAAACTGATTGGCTTTGTGTTTTCTTTCTATCTTGTGAGAGGCTGTAGTCACATTTGGTTGTGCGAAGCGCCAAAACTTCTCCGAGACGAGTCCTTAGGAAACCTAGATGCGGTAAGCGAGGGAGAAATTAACAGTTCTGTGCTCAATACGGGGCAAATCGCGTCAAATATTGATTTGGGGACAGACGTTTTTACAATATAATGACAATCGTAACATAACACTAACATAATCGTTAGTGTGTGTGTGTGTGTGTGTGTGTGTGTGAGCGAGTGAGCGAGAGAGAGAGTGTGAGTGTTGTGTGTGTGTGTGTGTGTGTGTGAGAGAGAGAGAGAGAGAGAGAGAGAGAGAGAGAGAGAGAGAGAGAGAGAGAAACTCTACATTATAGGGTCAAAATATCCCCTCAAAGATGTCAATATTCGAAATCCTTGTCCTTTTTTTTTTCTTTCTTTTTTTTCAGAAAACAGCTTATAAATCAGACTTTTGTTTTTTGAAAATGTAAAAATGCAGACAGTTTTCTGTAATAGGTAAGGTTAGTCTATAGGGGGGTAGAATACACAGTTTGTTTGTACAGTATAAAAATCATTCTATGGAAAGTCCCCATAAAACATGAAAAAATAACATTGCTTGGTCTGTTGAAGGCTGGTCTTGTTGAAATGAGAGGCCTGTTGATCAAATCATCCCAGTCTCATCAGCTGGACTGAAAGAAGTTTCAGTGCTCTTAGGACACTGAAAACATGGCTCAGAGGTCACAAGTGACACGACAGTATTGCTGTGTGTCGTGTCCAACAGGACAAACTGGACAGTATTGATGTGAAACATATGCCAACAGTTCATTTCTGTTAAATGATTAGTTGACTTAGTTAAAAATGAAAATTCTGTCATCATTTACTCACTCTCGAGTTGTTTCAAACCAGTTTCTTTCTTCTGCTGAACACATAAGAAGATATTTTGAAGAATGTCGATAACCAGACAGTTGATGGTAGCCATTGACTTCCATAGTACTTTTTTTTTTCCTACTATGGAAGTCATTGGGGTCCATCCACTGTCTGGTTATCGACATTCTTCAAAATATATTCTTTTGTGTTCATCAGAAGAAAGAAATTCATACAGGATTGAAACAGTTTGAGGGTGAGTAAATGATTTTCATTTTGGGTGAACTATATCCCTTTAATGAAAGATGCAGACATGTGTTTGGCTTCTTCAAAAAGCAAGGAACAAGACAGTATTGCACTATTGCATTGCACTATGAGCGGAGTAAAGTTAAGTCTCTGTTAAACTGCCACCATGTCTTTATTAGTTATTTGTAACATTACAGAATTAATTAATTTACGTATTGTTAAGGTCAATATAGACTAAAAACCTTAATACATTATCCTATTAGTTTCCTGATTCCTCCACTTATTTAGCTTATTTATTTAGAAAATATATTTTCTATGGGCATATACGGCTGAAACAGGTAGCCTAGTGCATCATCCCAAATTTTTCAACATCAACATTTTAATATAATTATAGTCAAATATGGCCTTTAGAGAAATGTGTTTTTTTGAGGAGGGGGGTAGTGCACTATATAGGCCCCTGTGGCGCGGCCTAAGCTTTTGTCCTTAATGGCATTTTTTTCCTTACATTACTTTTACTTTTATACTTTAAGTAGTTTTGAAACCAGAACTTTTATACTTTTACTTGAGTAAAAAGCTTGAGTTGATACTTCAACTTCTACAGAAGTCTTTTTAAACCCTAGTATCTATACTTCTACTTGAGTAATGAATGTGAATACTTTTGACACCTCTGACAATCCGGGGAAAACTGCGGAAATCTGCAGAGTTTTCTGCGGGAGTCTGCGGGCGCGGATTCCGTGCGGGCCTGCTCATGACATATAGCAACACAGCTAAAAGTAAATCTAATATGCTGGACCTTTTATTTAAAGTAGCCTACTTTTACCTGTTGAAACATGCCTTCACAAGCTCATGTGAGCTGTATTGTGTGTTATTTTTTTAAATCAGAACAGACCTGCAACCCATTTTTGGGTCGCGACCAACCAGTACAGAGGAACTACATTAGAGACAAATGTCAAAACACTTTACATAAAAAAGTGAGTCCTACTTGAGAGCCTGTAATGCTTTATTATTAACTAAACTTCCTGCTCATGGGGGATTCTGTTGCAATGGGGTAAAGAGAAATGATGAGGATGAAGGTCACATGTGTCGGTTTGCATGTGTTGGCAAAAGACTTACCCCATTAACTTTGACCTCTTGGCCCTGTTTTTTAAAATAAGTACTGCAGTCTCGCTCTGTGAGATGACAATCTTCACTACGCAGAACAATTTCAGAAAAAAACACAGAGTGAGTGCAATTACATCCACAAATTGGATTCTAAAGGGGGGAAATATGGGGCTGGCTAATGGACCATTTCTAGCAGCTGGAGAATATGCAAAGAGAGAAAACATAAGAGAGGGAGAAAACCATCAGAGTTCCGCTGAACAAGAGAAAGAATTCAGACATGAGGCACAACAAAAGCTCATGCATGTTTCATCGTTTCACATTAGCAATTAGTGAGATTACAGCGCTGCGGCTCAGGCCGCAGGCCCATTAGACTCAGTTTGTGGTGGACCAGGCCATAAAGTCGCACAGAAAGAATTCAGATATCTTTTAAAAGAGTGAGCAAATGCAGCTGTGATCATGAAGATTAGGCTTCCGTCTGCTTCTGGGTGTTAATGAGCCACTAAATGACTGAAGCATTTTCATATATAGAAATCAAGCACAACATATGCATTTTATGAACCACTTTATGAGCCTTTTGCAGTTCATGAGCCTGTCAACCAGTGTTGTTTTTGGCAGCCCTTTTAGTTTTAGTCTTAGTCTTAGTCTTTTGGACGAAAATGCTTTTTAGTTTTAGTCACATTTTAGTCACTTATAAACTTGATAGTTTTAGTCAAGTTTTAGTCGATGAAAACACAAAAAGGTTTTAGTCAAGTTTTAGTCGACGAAAACGCAAAAAGGTTTTAGTCAAGTTTTAGTCAATTTTAGTAAAAAAAAAAAATAGTCTTTAACAAATTAATTTTGGTTAAAAAGTATTGGAAATGGGCTTAGGTTTGACACGTTGTAGCAAGTGTTGCAATTCGTAAAACAACAGTTAACCTTAAAACCTTTGCATAATAAACTAGACTTTCTCATTGATGGAGATGCAGTGCTGCCAAGCTGTACTTCATTGTCGCATTGGGCAGAAACCTTTTATCCCCATATTTCAAGTTATATTTTTTCCATGAATTGATGCTCTTCTAAAATTTCAGCACATTGGCTATTTTCACCAGTAATCACAGTAATAAAGGAATGGTTTACAGTTTAAACAGCAAAAAACTTTGAGCTACTACAACATTACACACAGATAGAGTGGTAACAGTGGAATCAAAAGCCAGGAATAAAAACATTCTTACTTTGGCAATTGTGGCTTTATTATATAATTAGTTAAATAATAATTTATGTTATAATCTAAGTTATATAATAATTATATATTACTTTGTACCAATTAGCCCACTAAACTAATGCTCGGACACACTCGGTCTCTCTCGCGCGCAGACACACTCGGTCTCTCTCGCGCACACTCGGTCTCTCTCGCGCACTGTCGCTCGCTCGCGCAGTTCGTTTCGCTTTTGTCCAGTCCGGCGCCTCATATCGAAGATGTGTGGCGAGTGACTAGCCGCAGCCGCAGGTGTGTTGTTGTTGTGTGGAATCTGGTGCGCGGCATGGCGGCAGCCGGGTGGTGGGCGTACCCAAAACAAGGATAGGAAGCGGCAGCATTGCTGATATTTTTTTAGCTCAGAACAGACAGATTTCACGCAAATTAGGCAGAAATGACATGCATTGTGAACGTCAGACTTATAATCATTTTCGTTCCGTCTCGTCTCGTCAACGAAAACTCGCCATTTTTTAGCTAGTCATCGTCGCGTTATCGTCATAAAAAAAAGGTGCGTCAACGAAATCATTTCGTTATCGTCATCGTTGACGAAAACAACATTGCTGTCAACCATTTTTTAGGACTATAGGGGTAATTTCTTTCCTTCTTTCTTTGGTCACAATTGTACTGTCTTTTTGTAAAAAAAAAGAAGAAAAGATTTTGTTTAAATATAAAATATAAAACCATTTTAAAATATTAATATAATACACTATATGGACAAAAGTATTTTGGACACACCTCTTAATTATTGAATTCAGGTGTTTCAATCAAAGCCATTGCCACAGGTATATAAAATCAAACACCAAGCCATGCAGTCTTAATTTTTCACAAACATTTGTGAAAAAAAAGTGTCATTCTGAAGATCTCAGTGAATTCAAGCATGATACTGTGATAGGTTCCAGGAGCGACCATGCTACCATGAAGCAGAAGACCACGTAAAGTCACAGAATGGGGTAACCAAAGTCAGCTGATTCCGTAGCTGAAGAATTTCAAACTTCTGCTGGCATTACTATCAGTACATAGCACGCTTCCACTGGACTCTGGAGCAGTGGAAACATGTTCTGTGGAGTGACGAATTATGCTTCTCTGTTTGGTAGTCTGATGGGTGAGTCAGGGTTTGGTGGATGCTAGGAGAATGTTTCCTGCCTAACTGCATTGTGCCAACTGTAAAGTTTTGTTGAGGATGGATAATGGTAGCTGTTTTTTAGGGGTTCGACTAGACCCCTTACTTCCAGTGAAGGAAAATCTTAACCCTCTGGGGTATGATGTGTTTTTGGGGCCCTTGGGATGTTTTGACATGCCCTGACATTTGTGCTTTTTTCAGTTATTTATAAACATGTTAATGGCAAAGGTGTAAATTCACTCTATATAGCACAAACAGGGCTACCATCCCACATGGAAAGAATCTATATGAGGATATATGCGCATATATGAAACCTATATGCAGTTTATATGCACATATATGCTGCATATATACAGCATATATGCACATATATGATAATATATATGCTGCATATATGCGTATATATGTGCATATAGGCATAATTGAGGTGCATATATGTGCATATACAGGCCATATAGGTCTCCTGTATTGCTTCTTTATATATACATATAAGCCCTATATGTACATACAAGATATGTCTCCTATAGCTCATGGCAGGATGGTCATTTTGTAGCTCATATCTCACTTTGGAAACTGTCATACATGATGCCTAGCTCAGATAGGCACATCTATCAATTCGAAGCTCACGGAGCTGAGATCAAAAAGATAAAAATAAAAAAATTTAAAAAAATTCTGTTCAGTTTTTTGTCTTATTTTTGTTCTTGTACTATTTGATTGTTCTTAAGTAAATAAATAATGTAAATTTCTACATTTTGGGGTTTTATTTATGTTGCCTACACTGTAAAAAAAAGTGTACTTTTACAGGTAATGGTCTGTATTTTTTTAACAGAATTTTACCGTTTTGTCATTATAGTGAATGCCTGTTATTTTACAGATATTTGCTGTAATTTAAAGGTCCACTATTAAATTTACAGGTAATTGCTTGTATTTTGGTTTTACATCAATTTACGTTTTTTAAGGAACTTGTCTGTATTTTTACAAAGTAATATTTTACAGATTTTTTTCTGTGAAATTAGAAAACAAAGAAAAGAAGGTATAACTGCAGAAATCTGCATCTATTCAATATGTTGTCCTTACAGATTATTAAGCATGTGGGGGTTAAAGTGAGTTTTTTTTAAGGTTAAATAATAGTATTTGTACATACAGCCTACCCTACATAGGCTACAGTAGACCTGTATTGAATTGTTTTTAGGCTATAGTCTTTTAATCTTGTCTTGCAAATAGATGCTCATTTTGATCATTATTTCATTGTCTTATTCTCCCATAATTTCATGTATATTTTATTAATATTTTTCTAAATCTCCGTTGCTGCACATTCAGGGCTTTGTGTGTGTGTGTGTGTGTGTGTGTGTGCGCGCGCGCGCACGCGATGACGCAGATTCAAATTCGCCGCCATTACGTTTCCGCTGTTTAGTCCCGCCCACAACGGTCAGCTGATCAGTCGACTTTGGATCTGTATCAAGTGCAAGTGGGAGATTTGAATTCAGTCTACTCTCCTGAAGTGGATTGTGAGATTAACAGGGGTTCAATATGACACCTCATAATTCAAAGCAATCGTGTTCGTCGAGAGCAGCCGTGAGCAGGAGCCCTAGCTGTTGTCAGTTTGGATTCTTCGGAAATAGCACCCTTTTCAGTGAGCCTGGTTCGTCACAGCGGACATCATGCCAACCGATCACCGGCTGAGGTAAGAGTCTGCATGTGAACGATATTTTATATTACATTTGTGTTAAGTTTACGTTACAGTTTTCAAGCTAACATTAGCATTTTAAATGATGAGCTGGAGGCAAAACACTGAATATGTAGCATGCATCTTTACATTTTCCATCTGTTTTAAGAAAGATCAGTTGAACCCACACCTCAAAAAATACCTAAAACAAGCTTTCGTAGACTTGTTATACATAAAGTCCGTTTAATTGTGTATAAAATCTTTGTTAATACGCGATAGTATCTGTCAGTAAATCAATCTCTTAAATGGCGGGACATTTTTAAACACTGTCTGGAAGCTGAAAACTCTTCTCTTAAAAAATAGTAACCACGTTTTTGGCGGATTTTTATTACCATTTTTAATAACCACAGTTATACTTTTTGGTTAAACCATAGTTAATTTTCATAAGGGTTAATGTGGTTATCAAGACCGTTAAGAAAACGAATTCAGCAAATACTGTACTTGTTGTTGATACAGGAAAACACATGAGGCTAGTATATGAACACCACATGATAAATTCCATATTCTGGCTGCATGCTTGCCAACACGTCAGTTGAGGTTTTGCATTGTCCCAGTGGAACATATTCTGACATATGCAAATGTAATACTGAGTTGTAAAAAAAAATATATATATATATTTGTGATTTCAGGTCAAGTGGAAAGCAGAATGATCATGGCAAACAAGGTATGGGAAGAAGTAATTTAAAATATTGTAATGGCCGAGTCTTCTGATTCCATATGATTGCACTAAAAGTGGCAGAAAATTTAATTTGTTTTATACTATATTTTCCCATGTGAATATTCATTTGATCCTTGTGAGGCCACTAGAGCTGCACAAGGTTTGGTTTTGCTTCAGTAAGACCACGATTGTGTTAGATTCCACCCATCTATTATTATTATTTTTTTGTATTGTAACTAGGCTCTGTCATTTAGAAACATGGGTTTTCCTATCACTTATAATGACATATATCTCTACCTTTCATTCCAGCCAGAGGATCTGACGGTTGCTGCTCGCATCTCAGCCTACCTGATGGAAAATTCTTGCTGGATGAATGACCTTCACCTTCAATTCAACCTTGCCAAGACAAAACTGCTTATGGTTTCACTTTCAGCCAAACCATGCGATCCTGCTGATTTGCCTTATACAACACCAGAAAGATCCGGCCCTTCCTGTCGGAGTCACACAACTCCTTGTCTAAGCTCTTGTTCTATCCAGACTGGACTATTGTAATGCTCTCCTGGCAGGC
Organism: Leuciscus leuciscus; assembly: GCF_965113295.1. Classification (NCBI taxonomy): domain Eukaryota; kingdom Metazoa; phylum Chordata; class Actinopteri; order Cypriniformes; family Leuciscidae; genus Leuciscus; species Leuciscus leuciscus. Next base: position 20,207,732 of record NC_138747.1, on the reverse strand, counting down.
CTTCCAGCATCAGTCAAACCTCTGCAACTGATCCAGATGCTGCAGCAAGACCTAAACTCACTGCTTCAGATCTATGTGTCTCCAGAAGCTTGTGTTCTGCAAGTGAACGGCGCCTTGTGGTGCCATCATCCCAAAGAGACACAAAACCACTTTCACTGACCTTTACCTGGACTGTTCCCTGCTGGTGGGATGACCTGCCCAACTTAACACATTTTCAAGAAACTTCTAAAGATCCATCTTTTCATAAACACTTGACCCAATAATACTAAATCTTTGTTTTAATAATAAATAAATAAACTTGTATACTGTGCTACACTAACTGGGACTTGTCACTGCACTTGTTGCTTCTATTGTTCTCTTAATTTTTAAGTCACTTTGGATAAAATGTAATTGTAAATGTGTAAAATTAGTTATATTAGAGTATAAAGGCATACAGCAATTGCCTTTTAATGTAGATATTTTTACATGTTCTAAATTATATACTAAGATTGTATTTCCTATCATTCACATATCTTGATGTTCAGTGTTTGTTTAATGAGTAATACTGTAAATGTGCAGGTATTTTGTACTTATACGTTTAATTAATTTAACAGAAATTGACTGTACATTTGCTATTATTAAGTACTTAATTAGAGATTGGTCAAAGTTGTGAAATTGGAAATGCCTTAACTGTAAATATACAAACTTTGAATTTGAATTTATGTATTTAATGCATTTTTATACATAACTTCATAGTTATTATACACAGGAAAAACTATATATTAAAAGATAATTACTGTAGATAGACAGCATTATTATAAAATAACTTTATAAAACCCTAAATTTACAGTTTAACTTGAAAGTTAAATGTTTTTTTTTAAATGTAATTTGACATCATTTATCCGTTTTTCCATGGTTTAATAAGCCATTATCAACAGTAATGTACTGTAATTTAATACATTTTGACACTAAAGTCAATTCTGTATTTTCACTGTTTTTGCCTGTAATTTTGTGAAATGGTTATTTGCTGTAATTTAACGGAATCCGTCTGGAAACTTTGCTGCCAGAGATTTACAGTTTGTATATGGGATTTTTTTTTTTTTACAGTGTAGGCCTAGTAGCTATGGATTTTAATAATTTTACTAATATATAGTAGGTAAACATATAGGTGCATATATAGGTGAACATATAGGTGCATATATGTGAACATATAGGTGCATATATATGTGAACATATAGGTGAGCATATATAGGTGAACATGTAGGTGCATATATGTGCATATATGTACATATAATATAGGAAAACGGCCAATTTTATATATGTCACATATATTAAAAACATATATCAAAACATATATTAAAACATATATGTTTATATAGGTTCTTTCCATGTGGGATAATATGTGAGCAACATGTATGTAGATGTTTGTATTTTTAAGAGAATAATGTTTATGCGTGGTTATTGAAAAAAACTAAAAATGAAAGTTGCTGAAATAAGACCACAAAACTCATACTAAATATTTGTCCACAAGACTTTTGACTAATGGATGTTGTCGCTTCGAGTTCTGGCTTCAAAATTATGTGAAAATAGTATTGCTTTATCGTTCACATAAAACAATACATTGATTTAAATTGTGTAAGACAGGTTTTGCTTGGAAAGCCAATATGCGAGGGGGGCGTGAAGGAGGAGTGGTTTACACCTGAGAATACAATGTCCCACCCATTATGCGTAATGACTTGCATAATGAGCCATTCATTCAGGTGTGACACTGACTGAGCCACAAGAATGAATGCAAGGACAAAAGATATATTTAGAAGAAGACTTATATTGACCATTTAAGATTTTGCTTACATCTATCTTGTAAATATGTTTTGCTATTTTATTAAAAAGGTTACAATTAAAACAATAATTACAATTTCAACAATATTTCAAGTGTACACTTTCTTTGTAAAAAAATTATTATAGGCCTACATTTTATCATATGTATTCATTAGTTTGAATATAGCCAACATTGGAACAGCTAACATCTTAGTTGATTACTTTATTTTTGACAACGTTCATTCATTCACACACAGACACGCGATTCATATTTAAACAGTCCTTTTGCAGTTTACCAACACTATTGCATATCACGATTAGAACAATGCACTTAAGAATAAAAAACTTACCACAGTCCTCTGAATAGCTGGATCCGTTGTTCCTCAATGTGAAACTAAATTATTCCTAAGTATTATTCCTCTCAGCGAAACAAGACGACATAAAGTGCATGAGTCGCGGTGTGTGTTATCCAGCTGATGTGGGCGTTCACAGATTTGCGTGTATTGCCTCAGTCATTTGCGTTTGAATAGCGCGCGCTCTCCGTGGGCGGGGTCGCATTAAAGTTAATGAGCTGAGATGAGAACGGCTGACATCTCTCTCTTTTCATACAGATTACATTAACTGAGAATATTTGTTTTTTATGTAATTTACTTCATTTAAAAGAAGAGAATTCAAGCTTTATGCCTGTGTGCCTGTATGCTTGTTTGACTGAGTATTCGCTGAGTTATAGTTCATTTTCGGACGCGTTTCAGAATGGACTACACTGACAGAGAGAAGGCAGAACTCGCATCATGTTTATTTTTCTGTATTTGGCAAAAAGCACAACACGTTTTTATTGTGAGTATACACAAAAAAAATACACACTTAACAGGATCGATTGATGTACAACACAAGCATGTAATATCAAAATCAACAGAGTATTTTGAATATCTTTCGCACTGATAAGGAAAAAAACGAGCAGATCACGCCGGCGTGATTGCCGACCCCAGGGGGTTAATGCTTCACCATCCCAAGACATTTTGGACAATGCAATGCTTCCAGCTTTGTGGGAACAGTTTGTGGAAGGCTCTTTTCTATTTCAGCATGACTGTGCCCAATTTATGGCCGGGCCCCTCTCTGTCCGTAACAGTGGACAAAGGTTGCTACAATTTGATTGGATCTTGATGGACTAACACAAATAAACTGTCCAATGGCATCAGATAAAGATGCTAGGACAACAGCCAGAAACTTCTTAGAGGGCAAGAAGACGACCTCTGGTACCAAGCCCGGAAAGGACAGGACATCTCTTTGGTCCGCATGCATTGGTCCACCTTCACCCATCTAGAGACTCATTCCTAAGATTTTGGCCTGACTGAAATCTTAGTCAGTCCAGCTTCTTTTAATCAGAGTCCAGCTTCCACTGGACTCTGGAGCAGTGGAAAGATGTTCTGTGGAGTGACAAATTATGCTTCTTTGTTTGGCAGTCTGATGGGTGAGTCAGGGTTTGGTGGATGCTAGGATAATGTTTCCTTCCTAACTGCATTGTACCAACTGTAAAGTTTTGTTGAGGATGGATAAGGGTAGCTGTTTTTAGGGGTTGGACTAGGCCCCTTACTTCCAGTGAAAGAAAATCTTAATGCGTCACCATCCCAAGACATTTTGGACAATGCTATGCTTCCAGCTTTGTGGGAACAGTTTGTGGAAGGCTCTTTTCTATTTCAGCATGACTGTGCCCAATTTATGGCCAAGCCCCTCTCTGTCTGTAACAGTGGACAAAGGTTGCTACAATTTAATTGGATCTTGATGGACTAACACAAACAAACTGTCCAATGGCATCAGATAAAGATGCTAGGACAACAGCCAGCAACTTCTTAGAGGGCAAGAAGACCTCTGGTACCAAGCCCGGAAAGGACAGGACATATATTTGGTCCGCATACATTGGTCCACCTTTACCCATCTAGAGACTCATTCCTAAGATTTTGGCCTGTGACTGCCATACAAATTCCACAGGACCTCTGGATGCCGCAGCAGTGGGTGAAACAAAGAGAGACCACAAGGATTCATCCAAATCCATTCACAACTATGTTTGGAAACCTTAAAAGTGATGTAAACTACAGACATCTATTTCATACTTATTCAGATAAATAATTATTCTTAGTGACGGCTATATCTAGTATAACATCTTACACAAATTCAGCTGTTACTATACAAAAGAATGAATGCACGACAGTTACATTTTTTCCCATCTTGTTTGGACTATTCGTTTAGATTATTGCTAGAGGTACTCTGGTAATACACCACACCACACTGTGTGTACCCCATCTGATGCCAGCAGCCAATCGCAACACTGGAATGGAGAAGTACCAAACTGCAATCTCCTCCTTATCAGAAAGAGATACAAGTATATTTTCAACAGACACTCCTTGTCCAGAGTCTCCCATCTGGTGAGACATAATATATACCGTTTTGATTCTGTCCTGTAAGGGGATAGTCAGAAACAGATCAACAAAGTTCTTAGTCGGTCCTGTAAGGGCAGAGACAGAAACAGATCAACAATGTTCCGAGTCTCCCAATGGGTGAGACTTAACAGATAATCCGTTTTGAGACTCCAGTTTGTCCAGAGAGACATAACCGATTTCATGATCTGCGTCTACAGCTTGTGAGGCAGCAACAGATATGACCACGTTCTGAGCATCCAGTGTGTGAGGAAATAGATATTAACAAACACTACATTCAGAGTCTTTGTCAGGGAGACAATAACAGATGCAGCATGTTCCAAGTCTCCATGCCAGAGAGACAAAAGCAGATTGACCAAGTTTTGAGTGTCTGGCCCACAGAGGCAGAGGACAGACAGACATTTGCAACAAGGTTACGCTCAGGAGTGTAAACCTTCACTTCAAGGTTCCTTTGTCTGCACGTTTCAGATTGTTAAGGACCTTCTGCACCTATTTCAGTGCCTCATCTGCATGTTCCAGATTTTAGGACCCTTTGGTGTTCCAGGAAATCAGCATCCCACAGAGCTTTGTGCTTAACCCCCTGAGGTCTACGGTATCGCCGGCGATACCAGCTCGCTTTTTTTTTATCAATGTAAAAGAAACTCATAAATACTCTGTTGACTTTGATTTTCCATAGGAGTTTCATACATCAATCGATTCTGTTAAATGTGTATTATTTTTGTGTATACTCACAATAAAAACAAAGTGTTGTGCTTTTTGCCAAATAAAGAAAAATAAACACGAAGCGAGTTCTGCCTTCTCTCTGCCAGTGAAGTCCATTCTGAAACGCGTCCGAAAATGAACAATAACTCAGCGAATACTCAGTCAAACAGGCATACAGACACACAGGCATGAAGCTTGAATTCTCTTCTTTTAAATGAAGTAATTTATATACAAAACAAATATTCTCACCTTGTGAAATCTGTATTAAAAGAGAGCGATTCCAGTCGAGCTCATCTCATCTCATTACGTTTTAATCGGCCCCGCCCACGGAGAGCGCGCGCTATTCAAACGCAAATGACTGAGACGATCCCATACAAACTGTGAACGCCCACATATCAGCTCGAGAAAACACATCAAGTTTATTCAGATAAGTGTACTTGTCTACACTGTCTCGCAGCGCTGTGAGGAATAATAATAATGGAAAACTTACCTCAGAAGTGCTGGTATTTCGAGGAGCAACGGATGGAATAATGTAGTAAGTTTTTTTTTTTCATTCTCAAGTAAATCGCATTTCTGTGTGAATGAATGAACGGCAGAGATGCGCTGTTTACCACAACTCGCAAAAAGACGGTTTAAATTTGAATTGCGTTTCTGTGTGTGAATGAATGATCTGCTTTTAGCAAACTATTTTGCTATACTGAGTAAAATCGATTGAAATATGTTGAAATAAAATGTATTTGTATAAGCAATGTATTAAACTGCAAATTAACATTTATATTCCTTATAATAAAAACGAAAGACCTATTTTACAGACAAATGAAAGACAACATTTCGTTGATTAGTTTTGGATAGATTACACATTTTTACAGTAAAATATCTGCCACCTCAAATAAGCTTTTGTTTGCCAATTTTTGCTAATATGTTAAATATAGTATGTTTTGTCAATGTAGGCTATATTCGAAGTAATGAATCCTTAACTTTGAAATATGTATGATAAAATGTATACTTTAGTTTTTACAAAGAAAGATTACACTTCAATTGTTGTTGTAATTGTAACCTTTTTAATAAAAAATATATATTTACAAGGTAGATGTAAACAAATTTTAAAAGGTAAATATAAGCATTTTCTTTAAATAATTTTTATTGTGTTTTATTATTGACAAATTTGGGGAGAGGATACATATTCCAAAACTGAAAATACAGTATGAGAATTAACTGCACAATTAATAGACATGTTTTCCTTGGATATTATACAATTTGCAAGCAAAATTTGTGAAAAAAAAAATTTGACATGCTTCCAACTGTGAACCAATTTGGTAGAATATATATATATATATATATATATATATATATATATATATATATATATATATATATATATATATATATACTGTATATATATATATATATATATATATATATATATATATATATACTGTATATATATTGCTCTTGCATTCTTTCTTGTGGCTATAGGTGACACACCTGAATGAATGGCTCATTAAGTATACGGGCCCATTGTCTCCTCAGGTGTGAATCACTACATATGCATGATGCTGTTGAATGGTTGACGCCCCTTGCGCATATTGCCTTTACAAACAAAAAGTGTTTAACAAGATTTAAATCAATGTATTGTGTTATGTGAATGATAAGGGCAGGATGATTTTCACATCATTTTGAAGAAAAAACTCTAGGCAAAGACATCAATTAGTCAAAAGTCTTATTGACACGTATTTAGTATGTGTTTTGTGGCCTTATTTCAGAAACTTTAGTTTTTAGTTTTTTCAATAACCATGCATAAACATTATTCTCTCAAAAATACAAACATGTACATGCATGTTGCTCACATATTATGGTAGCCCTGTTTGTGCTAAATAGAGTGTAATTACACCTTTGCCATTAATATGTTTATAAGCAACTGAAAAAAGCACAAATGTCAGGGCATGTCAGAACATCTCAAGGACACCAAAAACCCCTCAGAACTCAGAGGGTTAAAGCCCGGGACACACCAAACAAACGCCAAAGAACTAGCGCTGATGAAAGCAGACTGTGTTGTAGCCTCTCGTCACCTGCGTCGGGAGAAAAAAGCTGCACTTGAACACACCGAGAGAACTACAGCTGACTGTCAGCTAGAATGCGCGTTCTGCGCCTATGTGTAAATGAGACTACTCTCTATTTCTGAAGATATATTCATCTATCTAGAGGTGCGCGATATATCGTTTAGACGATAATATCCAAATTGTTGTCTGGACGATATGCAAAATTGGGATATCGAATATTTCATAATTTGTACAATCCGACCCCCCAAACATGAAAAAAGCTGAAGTAAGTTAAAGAGAAAACAAATAACGCACACTATAACCTTCTAAACAATTATATGTAGCGATTTTAATAATGGGGTTTGTTTGACTGTATTTCTTTTTTTTTTTACAAAATCACGATCGTTCCTCAATTGCACGAGAGTAAGCTGCTACTAATTTGCAATACAACTAACGTTACGGAGTTCTTACCTGTGTGTTATGACGTTTCTTAGGTTGAAGCAACAATCCAAAAACGTAAAGAGTAAAGCCGATGAACGATTAATAGCTGCTAGAAAAGGCAAAATATGTTGTTTGCGGAAAACTGAAGTCTGAAGTTAAAAAGGTTTTCTTAAATGTCTGTGGCGTCCTCAAGTGGCACGCTTCGTGATTGCATCATTAGAAAATTGCGTTGCATTGCAAATTGCATACATTTTTGTATTCTACAGGGCTTCTTTTCAGTTCAAGAAAAAACTTTTTTTTTAGTACAAACTAAAACATTTTTATTAATACGGGGAACTGCCCATAATGCCTCAGTGCCCCTGACGTCTTACGTCATTACAGTGTGCCGTGCGTATGTTACTCATCGTCATCTGTCACTTGTTAGCTTCGAGCGCAACAACACAAAAATGAGCGAAGAAAGCGAAAATTCAAACTCATCCTCAAAACCAGTACAAGAAGAGCTAATAGCGAGACGTGGGTCAGCTTCTTTATCCTGGAGATGGTTTGGGTTTGACAAAAAAGACGAGCAGCAAACGTCGCCCATCTGTAATTTGTCGCAAGCAGATCGCCGTTAAGCAGAGCGCCACAACCAACCTCTTCCATCATCTCCGTACCACGCACAAAACACAGTTTGAAGAGTATGAACGGCTTCGTGCTGAACAAAACAGCACTGCTGCTACAAGCACGGTACAGAAAAAAACACAGACACAACAGACCTTGGCAGAAACATTCACAAAGAAAACACCATATGACAAAACAAGCGAAAAGTGGAAAACAATGACAAACTCTGTAACAAGTTTTATTGCAAGGTCTATGTTGCCAATTCAATCAGTCGAGAAGGATGGGTTTCAAGAAATGTTACATACTTTAGATCCCAGATATAATCTGCCTTCAAGGAGATATTTCAGTGAAACCGCTCTACCAAAACTGTACGAGTCTTGTCGACAAACGCTGTCCCATAAATTGCAGAAGGTCACCTATTATGCCACAACCTCCGATTTGTGGTCCAGCAGAACCTCAGAGCCGTACCTATCTCTGACAATACATTTTGTCGATGAAGAATGGCATCTACAGAGCTTTTGCCTTCAGACATCTTACTTCCCAGAGGACCACACCGGTGAACTTATTGCACAAGGTCTAAAAGATGCCCTGTCCTCATGGTCTTTGGACGATAAACGTATGGTTTGCATGACCACTGACAGCGGGGCTAATGTGGTCAGTGCTCTGAGGATCAACAACTGGCAGCGACTTCCATGTTTTGGCCACAGACTTCACATTGCCATTGGTAAGTATTTAAATTTGAAATGATATTTGAGTTTAATTTTATTGTTGTTGAGATGTATAATTATATTATATTTATATATTTTATTTATAATCTAATGCTAATCGATATAAATGTTATCATTGTGCAGACAGTACAGTATACTATAAAATAATATATTCCGTCAAATGTTTTTATCCGAAGCCAAATCAGATCACAGTAGGTTATTTAAAACACTCGAATAGAAATATAAAGCAAGTTATAAAGCAAGTTTGGAGCAAAAACATGGTTTTAATCTCATAAATTGTCATGTATTGATGTGTGCTAACTAAGCTAACATGCTACCTAGCCCTCAGATGCACCTGCCACCTAAGTTAGCTGTTATTTTTATTTAAAAAAATCTCTCATGAAGATATTTCATAAAAATAAATTTCTAATAACTTTTCAAAACTTTGAAGATATTTATAACTATTTTTTTCATTATGGCAATAATTTAATCTACATTTACAACAAACAACAAAGTGTCAGCTTTCAAATGAGATCATACTTGTGCTTTTAGTACCAAGGGTTAATGTAACTGTATATGTTTTAATTTGGGTATGTCATTTCTGTAGATTTTTTAAAAGTGGGCTTGAAGCTTAACAGGTTAAAAATATAAAAGAGCAATGAAGACTTTATTGAATAATATTTTTTAATTATTTAAAAAAGTTAAGTGGTTTGTTTTTTTCCCCACAGAGCGAAGCATGCGAGATCCCCGCATTGGCAGAGCCTTAGGAGTCTGCAAAAAAGTTGTGGCAGCTTTTTCCAACAGCTGAAAAAAAAAAAAAGCTCTGGCAAAAGTACAACAACAGATGAATCTTCCCCAACATGCACTCATAACTGAGTGCCCCACAAGGTGGGGCTCAAGGCAGCGGATGGTCGAAAGGATTTTGGAGCAGCACAAGGCCATACAACAAGTACTGTCTGAAGACAAAAAACACAGGCACCTGATTCCTACATGGCAAGATGTTGAAGTTTTGGAATCAATCAACAAAGCACTTGGTCCTTTGTTGGAGTTCACAGATGCTCTGTCCGGTGAGCAACAGGTCACAGTTTCTTACGTTACACCTGTACTGTCCTTGTTCAACAACGATGTCCTGGCAGTTCAGTCGGATGATACAGACTTGACCAAAGACATCAAACGATCCATTCTGACATACCTGAACAGCAAATTTGCAGGAGACAATGTGGTGGAGCTGCTAGGGATGGCGTCTACTCTTGACCCTCGATTCAAACATCGCTACAATAAGGATGAGCAAATCCTGGCCATTGAGAGTGCGCTTAAAGCTGAGCTTATGGCCCTGGGAAATGAGGAGGACCAGCAGGCTGCAACAGAGGCAGCAGCATCTCATTCCACTACAGCAGTACCTGAGGAAGAAGGCACCACCAGTGACAGTGAGACACTGCCTGCAAAAAAGAAAAATAAATCTTTTGGAAGTTATTTAAAAAAAACACAGCAAGCCAACAGGGTAGAGGAGTCTCTCCAAACTGCAGTTGAAAAGGAAATGCAGAGCTACCTCATGATACCGGAAATAGACAGTGACACAGATCCATTAAGCTGGTGGAAAGCTCAAGAGGTAAATTTCCCTAGAATTGGGAAATTAGCAAGGAAATATCTGTGCATCCCTGCTTCAAGCAGCCCTTCAGAGAGGGCATTTAGCACAGGTGGGAATGTAGTTACATGTCAGAGAGCTTCTCTGAAGCCAGAGGCTGTGGACAGGCTGGTGTTTTTGTCCCACAATATGAAGAAAAAATAAGTCAAAGAAACAGTTGGCCTCTTTAGTTTCTCAAGTAAATTTACTTTACTGTTACTGACCGTAAATGTTACAGTACTGCATGTTTACACTTACAGTTTACACTGGTGTTTACCAAAGAAGTGTTTTGTAATTTCAAAAGCATGTTTGCTTTATTGCACATTTGACCTGCAGAGCAGTGTATTTATTTTGTTCCTTTTGTCTTTGTTTTATCCTCATCTTTTATATTAATATATGTGCAAAAATGTTATATTGTGTTGTGTTCTAATGTTTACATTTTGCAAAACAACTTTTTTTTTTAAAGAGGTAGTCACATTGTTGTTAGTCTATTACTAATAGTGTAGGCCTACTGTTTGCAAAGACCAAAGTTAATTTATTACGTACATATATTGTACTGAAGAAAAAGCACTGTTCTTGTATTAAAATAAATATTTAGTACAGTAACTTGGTTCATGTTTAAATCAATAATGTCTCATATCTTTATGTACTAGTAATTCTATACAATAATAGGTCAAATGCAGCAAGTCAAAAGGCCAACTGGACCTTCTTTGCCAGTTTGCACACATTTCTTTGAAGGATTGCAAAAATATCGTCTGAATATCGATATCGAGATATTGAAAAAAAATATTGAGATATTCATTTTTGTCAATATCTCCCACCCCTAATAGCCTATAGGTCATTCAAAAAGGGAAACCGACACTGCAGGCTACAGATCATAAACAAAGCAGTGCGTGCTTGCCGTATTTGAATATCAGTCCTGCTAAACACTTTCTTTATTCCACTCCGCTCATGTTAATATTGAAATATTCACCAAGGAACACTCAGGTAAGATGATGTAACATTAGAACAGCCTTCTATCTGTACCGTTTTGACTTCTTTGCTTGCTGTTTTGCTATTATTCTCATGCCCTGACTCGTTCACTAAGCTGAACAGCCAATCAGAGTTCTCTCTCTCACCGATGGCCCGACGCCAATTAAACATGTCGAATCGGCCGAAAAAAAGCAGATGAGGACCAATTTCAGCCGACTGTGTGGGACCGTGTGGAACACACTGAGAAAACTTAGTCGGCCGACGCACAAAAACTGCCAGACGGCCGACCGTCAGCTTGGTGTGTCCCGGGCTTAAGGCTGTTGAAACAGATTCCGGCTCCTTTCCCCACTGCATTGTCACCCAGCACAACTAGTGGAAGATGTCAACCCCTTCCGACTGCTGCACTCGACCACGTGGAACGTAAATATCACTTAACCAAACCTTTTTTCTGAAACATTGGCATTGTTGTATATTATAAGTATATGACTTTCTAATTTACATTTAAAGTAAATATAGCTGATGATAGTTAATTACAAATAATCTTTCATTTATTTGTTTGATGCATAATAAGGTTCCCTTTCGTGGTCACTCCGAGTTACGTCGGATGACGACGATTGGGGTTTCGCTTAGAAGCCTATCACCTTCGAGTATATAAAACGAGCCAATGGCAATGAAATGCCATGGGTCTGCGGAATTTGCATAGCGTAACTCCGCCCGCCGCAGGGGGTATATAAGGAAGTACGCTGGCACAATGCAGATATGTTTTCGCTTCGGAGCCGAGAACTTCTCCACTCCTGCAAGCCAAATATTCTGAGTTAGTCTTCTCTTACCTTCGAGACGAGCGAACTCTCCGGTGTTGGTGTGACGGCGATTTCAGCGAGTGCTCACTACCCTGCTGATCTTGTCAGTGATCTGACAGATAGTGTGTTTCTCCCTGTTCGCTTCAGCATCCGCGGAGTTTTTCCTCTCACAAAAAGAGCATTGCACGTGGCACGTCTTTTTAAAGATGCCTCGCCCGTGCACTTCTGGTTGCGGTGGCGAGATATTTTTCTCTGATGGGCACGATCGCTGCTTAGCGTGTTTGGGTGTTGATCACGCTAAAGCAGCGTTCGTGGATGACTCATGTTCCCACTGCGGGAACATGACCATCTCTATGCTGCGGTCGAGACTCAATGAGCTCACTAGAGCGAGAGTCCCCCTACCCACACCCCGATCTACTGGTCCCGAGAGGGCTAGTACTTCGGCTGGTGGCCGGGGTGACCTGAGGGTGACTGTGTGGGACATACCGCCGACACGTCCACGGTCCACACACCCCTCTCCAGCATCAGCACCCGCGAGTGTTCAAACTGAGACCGCTGGTCCCTCTTCGGAGCCCCAGCGCGTCTCGTTTGGAGCTCCAGAGGAAGATTCTATGTCTATCGCTGCATCACAAGGTGGGCGCGAGTCCTCGGGAAGTGAGGATTCGGCTGTGTTGCCGCCCTCGGGCGTGCCAGCATTGCCCGAGTCTGATCCCGAGCTGACCGCCATGCTTTCCCGGGCAGCCGCGGCCATTGGTATTGAGTGGTCCCCGCCACCTGATCCAGTGCGCTCGCGGCTGGATGATTGGTTTTTGGGAGCGGCCGCTGACACCCGTCGCCGCCCAACCCCAATACCATTCTTCCCGGAAGTGCATGAGGAAGTCACGCGGTCCTGGAAGGCTCCCATGTCTTCCCGTGATCGTTCGTCGGCTTTCTCCGCCTTTCCTCCCCTCGATAGAGCTGATGCTTGTGGGTACACTGGGATTCCCACGGTTGAACGTTCTGTCGCGATGCAGCTGTGTCCGACAAGCGCTTCATCACGTGGTGATCCTAAGCACCCGTCCAAAGCCTGTAGATTCTCGTCTACCATGGTGGCGAAATCTTACAGAGCGGCGGGACAGGCAGCTGCCTCTTTGCATGCCATGGCCATCTTACAGGTCTACCAGGCCAAGATGCTTCGTGACATGCACGAGGGTAGGACAGATCCAGGGCTCTCTGATGAGCTGCGCGCCGCCACCGACCTCGCTCTCCGGGCGACGAAGGTGACCGCGCGCTCCCTGGGTTTGGTGATGTCCACAGCTGTGGTCCAGGAGAGACATCTCTGGCTGAACCTGGCTGATATGCGTGAGCCCGAGCGGACTCGTCTGCTTGACGCTCCCATATCCCAGGCCGGCCTTTTCGGCGGTGCAGTCGAGGACTTTGCCCAACAGTTCTCGACTGCTCAGAAGCAGACTGAGGCGATTAAGCACATTCTGCCCCGACGCTCTGCTGCTCAGCCGTCGGTACAGAATCCTCAGCCTGCTCGCCGCCGAGGGCGCCCTCCCGCGGCTCCCGCCCCTCCCGCACGGCCCCAGCAGCAGCCTTCATCTGGGCCGCGTCGTGGAGGAAGCCGTAGGAAGGCGCCACAGCCCTCTCCAGCCCCGCAGCCCGCTAAACGCCAGGCTAAGCGGCGCTCCTGAGACGGGCAGCTCAGGATTGGCTTTCTTTTCTCTACAGGAGGTGGTAGCAGGGCCACTCCTTCCCCCGGTGGAGGGCCGGGGGAGAATCTTTTGTTCTCCACTCCCCGCTGCTCGTCTCACGACGGGCAGCACCCTAATGTGGTTAAAGAAAGAATCGAAATCCCCAATCCTGAGCCTACAGAGCCAGAGGGCCGCAGTGCGCGCCACCCTCGGGTCCCGCCACTGCCGCCCTCCTCTGTCCCAGAGGTCTGGGATGACAGCACGCGCCGCCCACGGGCCACGCTCCTCTCATCCCCCTCTGTCGCCAGACCCCTGCCAGAGCACGCCCCCGTGGGACGCGCGCCCTCCCCTGGCCTCCTCTGGCAGGACGCGGTTAATGACCGTGCCCCCGCACAGGGCCGCAATGCCACCCTCGCCGGGGCCGGTCATTCCGCCTCGCTGCCCCACCGACGGTACGTCTGTGGTTCGTATGACCCCGCTGGTGCACTTTCTGGAGGCCTGGCTAGAGCTTCCCAGACTGTCCCGCTGGGTCGCGAGAACCATCAGGCTCGGCTACGCGATTCAGTTCGCGCGATCTCCTCCCCGCTTCAGCGGAGTCCGCTTCACTATGGTCGGTGGCAATGCCCCTGTCATGAGAGCGGAGGTCGTCACCCTGCTGGCGAAGGGTGCGATCGAGATTGTCCCTCCAGCCGAAATGAGGTCCGGCTTCTACAGCCCTTACTTCATTGTACCCAAGAAGTCCGGTGGGTTACGGCCAATCCTCGACCTGCGCGTCTTGAACCGCTCCCTTCACAGGCTGCCGTTCAAGATGCTAACGGCCAAACACATCCTCCAGTGTGTGCGGCCGCAGGATTGGTTTGCAGCGATCGACCTGAAGGACGCCTACTTCCATGTCTCCATTTTACCTCGACACAGACCGTTTCTACGGTTTGCTTTCGAGGGGCAGGCATACCAGTACGCGGTTCTCCCTTTCGGGCTAGCCCTGTCTCCTCGCGTCTTTACGAAGGTCGTCGAGGCAGCCCTTGTTCCCCTTCGGGAACACGGGGTTCGCATCCTGAACTATCTCGACGACTGGCTAATCCTAGCTCACTCTCGAGACCAGGTTTGCGAACACAGGGACCTTGTGCTCCGGCACCTAGTCCGTCTGGGCCTTCGGGTCAACTGGGAGAAGAGCAAACTCTGCCCCGTGCAGAGGATCTCTTTTCTCGGTATGGAGATCGACTCGGTCGCCATGTGCGCGAAGCTTACGAGCGAGCGCGCGCAGTCACTGCTGACTTGTCTTCGTCAGTTCGAGGACAAGAGTGCGGTTCCACTGAAACTTTTTCAGAGGCTCCTGGGGCATATGGCATCCGCAGCCGCAGTAACGCCGCTGGGATTGCTTCATATGAGACCGCTTCAGCTTTGGCTTCGCGATCGAGTCCCGAGGTGGGCATGGCAACACGGCACGCTCCGAGTCCCAGTGACTCCAGCCTGCCGTCAGACCTTCACCCCGTGGGCGAACCTCAATTTTCTACGGGCCGGAGTGCCCTTAGAACGAGTTTCCCGGCATGTTGTTGTGTCAACAGATGCCTCCAACACGGGCTGGGGCGCCATGTGCAATGGTCATGCTGCCGCGGGCTCCTGGACAGGACCCCAGCGCCTTTGGCATGTCAATTGCCTCGAGTTGCTGGCTGTACGTCTCGCCCTGCACCGCTTCCAGGCGCTGCTCAGGGGCCAGCACGTACTAGTCCGATCAGACAATACCGCAACAGTAGCGTACATCAACCACCAGGGTGGTCTACGCTCCCGCCGTATGTCGCAACTCGCTCGCCACCTCCTCATATGGAGTCAGAAGCATCTGAGGTCGCTTCGAGCCATTTATATCCCGGGACACCTGAACCAGGCGGCCGACGAGCTGTCTCGAGTTCGGCCTCTCGCTGGAGAATGGCGACTCCATCCCCAGACGGCCCAGCTGATTTGGGATCAGTTCGGCGACGCACAGGTAGACCTGTTTGCCTCCCACGACTCGTCCCATTGCGACCTGTTTTACTCCCTGACCGAGGGCACGCTCGGCACGGATGCACTGGCGCACAGCTGGCCGCGGGGCCTACGCAAGTATGCGTTTCCCCCAGTGAGCCTTCTTGCGCAGACCTTGCGCAAGATCAGGGAGGACGAGGAGCAGGTCATTTTGGTTGCCCCGTATTGGCCCAACCGGACCTGGTTCTCCGAACTAGTACTCCTCGCGACAGCACCTCCCTGGCCAATTCCTCTGAGGAAGGACCTCCTTTCTCAGGGACGGGGCACCTTATGGCACTCTCGTCCCGATCTTTGGAACCTCCATGTGTGGCTCCTGGACGGGACGAGGCAGGTTTGAGTACCCTACCACCTGCGGTGGTGGCTACCATCACTTCCGCTAGAGCATCGTCCACGAGACATGCCTATGCGTTGAAGTGGAACCTCTTCGTCAACTGGTGTTCTTCTAAACATCAAGAACCCACGAAATGCCCGATCAGTGTCGTGCTTTCCTTCCTGCAAGAAGGGTTGGAGCGAAGGCTGTCTCCCTCCACCCTGAAAGTGTATGTTGCCGCCATTGCCGCACATCACGACGCAGTCGAAGGTAAGTCTGTAGGAAAGCACGACCTGATCATCAGGTTCCTGAGAGGAGCAAGGAGACTGAATCCTCCTCGCCCTCCTCTCGTTCCCTCTTGGGACCTCTCAGTGGTTTTAACTGCCCTGCAGAGTGCTCCCTTTGAGCCTCTGCAATCAGTGGAGCTTAAGTTCCTGTCTATGAAGACAGCGCTCCTGGTTGCATTGGCCTCCATCAAGAGGGTAGGGGACCTGCAGGCATTTTCGGTTGACGAAGCGTGCCTGGAATTCGGGCCGGCTAACTCTCACGTGATCCTGAGACCCCGGCTTGGATACGTGCCCAAGGTTCCTACCACACCCTTTCGAGACCAGGTAGTGAACCTGCAAGCGCTGCCCTTGGAGGAGGCAGACCCAGCCTTGGCACTGCTCTGTCCAGTACGCGCCCTCCGTGCTTACATAGACAGAACGCGGTGTTTCAGGACCTCAGACCAGCTCTTTGTCTGTCATGGTGGGAAGCTGAAGGGAAAGGCTCTCTCAAAGCAAAGGTTATCCCACTGGATAGTGGATACCATTGCTTTGGCATACCAGCAGCAAGGTCGTCCGTGCCCCCTTGGTGTGAAAGCCCACTCCACACGTAGTGTGGCTTCCTCTTGGGCTCTAGCGCATGGCGCCTCGCTAACAGACATTTGTAGAGCTGCAGGCTGGGCGACACCCAACACATTCGCGAGATTCTATAATCTCCGAGTAGAGCCAGTTTCTTCTCATGTACTCGCTTCAACCAGCCGGTGCTAGATTCTGCTCAGGTGTCTTCGCTTGCTCGCCATTTCTCTCCACGGACGGGATACGTGCGATATTTCTCTCAGGTGAGTCTGATAAGCTCTGAGTTTCCTCCAGCACTGGTTACGTCAACGCCTGAGTTATGCCAATCTGCCATAACGCAGCTTTTGCGCTTGACTAGGTGCCTCCATGTGCATGGTTCCCCCTCTGGGCGACCCCCACATGTGTATTCCACTGTAAGTCTCCTTGTGAGCGTGTGTCTTTCCCTTGGCAAGCCACCTTGCCACCCCTGGGGTTTAAAATTCCACCTGCGGCTGGACACCCCAGTGATTTTCCATATGCAGCCCTCTGGGTCATATGTGTATTCTAAGTCCCCCCCATCAATGGCTGGGCATAATTGCATATTTCTCTCTGGAGATATGCTTCCCAGTGTACCTTGGTATCCCTGTGTTAAGTAGGATTCCTTCGTTCGTGCTAGTCTCACAACAGGGAGCTCAGACTTACGCAGGGCACTGGAAGACAGCCGAGGTGGCGTGATTAGACTGGAACCCCAATCGTCGTCATCCGACGTAACTCGGAGTGACCACGAAAGGGAACGTCTCGGTTACGGATGTAACCCTCGTTCCCTGAGTGGGAACGGAGACGTTACGTCTTCCTGCCACTTCCGCTGTACCGCTGAAAAACGCCTGGGGCTAGTCTCGGCTCCTCAGCGAAGACATATCTGCATTGTGCCAGCGTACTTCCTTATATACCCCCTGCGGCGGGCGGAGTTACGCTATGCAAATTCCGCAGACCCATGGCATTTCATTGCCATTGGCTCGTTTTATATACTCGAAGGTGATAGGCTTCTAAGCGAAACCCCAATCGTCGTCATCCGACGTAACGTCTCCGTTCCCACTCAGGGAACGAGGGTTACATCCGTAACCGAGACGTTCTTCACCTTATTAGTTTCAGAGAAACGTCTTGGGTTAAATGACTGAAAAAAAGAGGTGGGTAGAGTATCCAAAAACTGTACTCAAGTAAAAGTACAAGTAATTATAGAAATATTTACTCAAAGTAAAAGTTAAAGTAATAATCTTAATAGTTACTTGAGTAAGAGTAAAAAGTATCCAATGAAAAAACTACTCAAGTAGCTAGTTACTAGTTACTTCGGATCATATATAGGCCTATGTATGTGTATGTATATATTTTATAATAAAAAATAAACAATTATATAATATATATATATATATATATATATATATATGATATAATTGTTTATTTTTTATTTAAATGACTATTATTATCATAATAGGCTATCTTTGCAACAAAAACAGAAGAGACAAGCAATATTTCTGCCATCTGTAGCTGAAAATCATTGCCTGTCCTTTGGTTTGTATAATAGTAACTTATACAATGTAGCGTCTGGACCAATCAGACACACACAAATTATTCATTTATTTAATGAATAATCCAGCAAACTCACTCTCCCAACAAAGGCCTGTGAAACTACCCCCAAAAACTAACATCCCAAATGAAGCTAACACACACTGAGGCTGATAAGAGTTTTACGACCCAAAGGAATTTCCAGAGAGCTGCGACTCTCACTTAAACTCTTGCAGAGGAGGAGAAATAAACCCTGTAATTCTATATATTCTATATATAACCACTTGAGAAATGTTTAAACATGTATCTAATTTTCCCATCTCATGATTTTCCTTTTACGTGGTGTGGCGTTTGTATTCTTGTAAACTCTATTGGGTTAATGTTTCAGACTTTGCATATTATGGTTAACCAAAATCATATGGGTGGCATGTTTGGTCCAATCTTTGCTTCCGATTTGTTCATTTACATGACATTTTGCTAACTTTGTGACACATTAGTGTTATAAGAATCTTAAAGATTTGTTTCTTAAACACCCAATGAAAGTACATATGCAAATGCCCTGCTAGAACACAATGGGTCGTAAAATTTCCCTCCAAATGGAAATCTTCTCATTGGCTCACACACATCCAGAGGTTGTGCCATCTTCACGCTTTAAAGTCACTGATCAGCTCTTAGCTCTCGCTTAGTCCCTTTCTGAAATGCTGACGTGAAGATGATGCTGAACTATAAGCTTCTAAGGATCCACCAAGCTTGTGCCAGGCTGCGGCCTTGTCTTTCCATTCACCAAAGATACTCTGAAAACCACCGGTTCGCTCTCATCAAGACCACATCAGCAAAGATCAACTGGAGCCTCAACAGATTGCATCAGGACAGTTTAATTCAAATGGGCGAGACATGCAAGTATCAAACTTAGTCTCATTATTTGATACATTAAGTATCCTTACCCCTTTAAAGAGGGGCGTGTTAGAACTAAACTGATGGTTTGCTCAAGGCTGTTGATCTGCTGAATTTCAAACAATGCTATAATTTCTTGCTTTCCTGTATTCTGCTTCAGCTCTCTTTCCCTTGGTAAACTGTATGCATGTATGTGTATGTTAGAGTAGTTTAAGTGTTTAGACTAGTTAATAAAATCTTGTTCATGTCACACGTAAAGTTGTCCGTGTCCCAAGCTCATAACTGGAGTTACTAATCATTTAGATTTTTGCTACTGCTCTTAGTAGTACAGTAAATTAAGAAAGACATTTCCCATGCCCCGGAAATGGACATTTCTTAGAGTTAATAAACAATTAATCCTGAGTGTTCATGGGACAAACAGGTTAATTGATTGTAATACTAATTTACGACAGTAAGTTAATTATATTAGCTGATCCAAATATTCATAATCAATTATAACCCGTTGTTATTGATTATTGATATTTCATAGAGCTAATTTGTTACAATAACTACATTTGGATTATTAGACAATGTCGAAATAAAGTGAATCTGCAGAGTTTTGCATTTAACCCTCTGGGGTCTAAGGTGTTTTTGGGGTCCTTGAGATGTTCTGACATGCCCTGACATTTGTGCTTTTTTCAGTTGCTTATAAACATATTAATGGCAAAGGTGTAATTACACTCTATTTAGCACAAAAAAGGCATAATATGTGAGCAACATGTATGTACATGTTTGTATTTTTGAGAGAATAATGTTTATGCATGGTTATTGAAAAAACTAAAAACTAAAGTTTCTGAAATAAGGCCACAAAACACATACTAAATATGTGTCAATAAGACTTTTGACTAATGGCTGTCGTAGCCTAGAGTTTTTTCTTCAAAATGATGTGAAAATCATCCTACCTGATCATTCACATAAAACAATACATTGATTTAAATTTTGCAAAACACTTTATGTTTGGAAAGGCCATATGCGAGTGGGCGTCAACGATCATGCATATTTAGTGGTTCACACCTGAGAAGACAATGGGGCCCGCATACTTAATGAGCCATTCATTCAGGTGTGTCACTGCCACAAGAAAGAATGCAAGAGCTATATATATATATATATATATATATATATATATATATATATATATATATATATATATATATTATTTATTTTTTTTGGTTCTACCAAATTGGTTCACGGTTGGAAGCATCTCATTTTATTTTTCCATGTCTAGTAATTGTGCAGTTAATTCTCATACTGTATTTTCAGTTTTGGAATATGTAGCTCTCCCCAAATTTGTCACTAATAAAACACAATAAAAATGATTTAAAGAAAAGTTTACATCTACCTTGTAAATATATTTTTTATTAAAAAGGTTACAATTACAACAACAATTCAAGTGTAATCTTTCTTTGTAAAAACTAAAGTATACATTTTATATCATACATATTTCAAAGTTAAGGATTCATTACTTTGAATATAGCCTAGGCTACATTGGGAAAAACACTAATAACATATTATTTGATTACTTTATTTTTGACAAAACATACTATATTTAACATATGAGCAAAAATTGGCAAACAAAAGCTTATTTGAGGTGGCAAATATTTTACAGTAAAAATGTATAATCTATCCAAAACTAGTCAACGAAATGTTGTCTTTCATATGTCTGTAAAATAGGTCTTTCGTTTATATAAGAAATATAAATGTTAATTTGCAGTTTAATACGTTGCTTATACAAATACATTTTATTTCAACATATTTCAGTCGATTTTTACTCATCTCAGTATAGTTTGCTAAAAGCAGATCATTCATTCACACACAGAAACCGATTCAAATTTAAACAGTCTTTTTGCGAGCGCGCATCTCTGCCATTCATTCATTCACACACAGAAACGCAATTCACTTGAGAATGAAAAAAACTTACTAGAGTATTCTCATGATCCGTTGCTCCTCGAAATACCAGCACTTCTGAGGTACATTTTCCATTATTCCTCACAGCGCCGCAAGACAGTGTAAACAAGTACAATGATCTGAATAAACTTGATGTGTTTTCTCGAGCTGATATGTGAGCGTTCATAGTTTGTATGGGATCGCCTCAGTCATTTGCGTTTGAATAGCGCGCGCTCTCCGTGGGCGGAGTCACATTAAAAATAATTAGCTGAGAAGAGAACGACTGACATCTCTCTCTTTTCATACAGATTACATAAACTGAGAATATTTGTTTTTTATAAAGATTACTTCATTTAAAAGAAGAGAATTCAAGCTTCATGCCTGTGTGTCTGTATGCCTGTTTGACTGAGTATTCGCTGAGTTACAGTTCATTTTCGGACGCGTTTCAGAATTGACTTCACTGACAGAGAGGAGGCAGAACTCGCATCATGTTTATTTTTCTTTATTTGGCGAAAAGCATAACACTTTGTTTTTATTATGAGTATACACAAAAAAAATACACACTTAACCCTCTAGGCGCCACGGTCGAGTTTATTCGACAAGATGCGGCACTGAATAAAACGGCCGATTTTGTCAAATAGGGTGTCAAATTTCGTTCGACCTCCCCTCCACTAGATGGCAGACATGTTATACTTCATCCCCGACTCAAAAAAACTTCATGCTTCTATACAAAATCTACGAGCTAGAACGCATTGAATCAGTGCGAACAAAAGCGGAGCTAGTGCAAGAGTGAGCCATTTTATCAGAGCAATATTGTCAACGTCAGCGAGTATTTGCATTAGATTATTATTATTATTATTATTATTATTATATAATGACATCAATAAAGCTTACCCACAATGAAGTGTTGGGTGTTTTATTCGCGGACCCTGATTCTGAAGGTGAATATCTGCCTTCAGAAGATGACAGTGATTCTGAAAGTGAAAGTGTAGCCCTACACCAAGCACAAACGGTGAATCCTTTGCCCAATGTAACTTTAGATGGTTCTTTTCCCGATGTCAGTGGTGGGAACAATGTTTCCCGGGGTCGGAGTGTTCATCGCGAAGTTAGAAGGCGTGTTAGTGTTGTGGGGAATGAGGGGGGAGATTTTTACCGCGCTAGCCATGTAACTTCCCACGATCGCGGCGGCGACAGTATTGTTGTGGAGACTTTGTCTAATGCCACTGGGTATGTTAGACGAGGTCGAAGTATTCATAGGACAGTTAGTGGGCAACGTGGAGGCAGGGTGCAGAGTCGCAATGACAATGACAGTAGTCCGAGCTGTGCACACTCGGCGCGCGCGCGAGGCAGATCTGGCCGCGCCCGCGCTGCTCGTAGCAGGAGCAGAGGCTGTGTGACACGGGGCAGAGGGGCTATTATGCATAGTCTATCGCAAGCTGATGGGAATGCCGGCTTTGAGTACTTGGCCAATGAGGATGAGTACCAAAGTTGGATCACACACTTTGATCAGCCAGTGGGATATCTGGGGGAAAGAGAACTCTCCAATGCCAATTCGCCCCTAGATTTTCTATCACTCTTTCTCCTTTGTGTTGTGCCTTGCAATGAGAGGTACCACACCATGAAACACTACAAGAAATGTCACCTGGATGGATAGGGAGTCATTATCTCTACAGCAAAAGGCCTGCTACATAAATTCTTCTTTTTTTTTTTTTTTTTTTCTGCCATTTATTAGTAATGATTTACACTGTTGATTTACTATCTATTTCCCTGACCATTTAGTAGTGAACAATGTGTTCTTTTTTGTGTGTTCATGTCCTTGTGATGTGTGCGTCTTTGTCAGCTAAAAAAAAACAACAACAAAAAAAACATCAACAAAAACCTCTACATGCATTCGGTTTGTTTCTACCATTTATTAGTAATGATTTACACAGTTTGTTTACTACTTACTATTTACCTGAACATTCAGTATTGTGCAATATAGCATACAGAAGGTGAGGGACATTTTGGGGGGAAAGAAGTGCTGCATTTGATCATTTAAAAGTGATTTTTCATGAAAATTCTATAATCCAAGATGGCCACCACCATATGATGTCATAATATGCAAATTAGATGGGAAAATGTAATCCCTACATAAACTTTGGGTCATCCTTAATATTTCTCTAATTTACAGAAAGTCTCTATCTTTTATCACTTTTAAGATATAGCCTTTTGAAATTAAGATGTCAAAATCGAACGTTTTATGAAAAAACCTCTGGCGCCTAAAGGGTTAAGAGGATCGATTGATGTATAACACAAGCATATAAGCAAAAAAATTATATATATATATATATATATATATATGTGATAAGGAAAAAATATGATAAGGAAAAAAACGAGCCTATCGCGCCGGCGCGATAGCCGACCTCAGGGGGTTAAAGGCAGGGAACCATTGACCCAGAGAAGAAAGAGTTAAACTCTTCACATGTGCTCACGCTCATGACCGCTACTGAACATCTGAACAAAAACAACGATCAAATGCACATCGACGGATCTTCTTCCATCTGTTCTCCAAAATGTAATCAAATTTATATTTCTGCAAGCATGTTTAAACTGGTTAACAGTGTCTAAGGCAGGCAAAGGCATTCGTTTTCAAGACGATTTCGCACACCACTGCGCAATACACACAAGTTACCGCGGGATGGCGGGTATTCATTTCATAAACTGTGAACAATGGTAGCTTATTTAATGTATAAATTAAGGGTATATGTCCAAAAAACTGGTAATGTCATACTTTGTAGTAGTGCTATCGTGGCGTAATAATCTGTTTGGTAGTAAAATGTATTACCTGAATGAAATTAAATCGGATGTATTGTCCTGTGGAATCATTCATTCACAGACAGCATACGAAGATGTTCAACTAATAAAGATCTTCATCGCTGGCAAACAATATGATGCCTTTGCAGATTTGCTTTCACTTGACTGTAGGTCCACGGCCACTTCATCCAACGCTCTTGATGTTCTTAAACCTTCCTGTTGCGACTCCGAGTGTGAAACCGCTTCAGACAATTCAGTGCGTGAAGGAAACTGAACAAATCATTCAAACTGATTTGCCAACCAATTTAGACCGATCTGCCAACTTTTTTGATGAAGTCTTTGAACAGAATCGACTCAAAGGAGTGATTCTTTTGTGAATTGAGCATCGCTCATGCCCCAGAAAAAAAGATACAGCACACTTGGAATAAACTACGCATTTAACAATATTGATTGCATTAAAATAAAGTAACGAGAGGAACATCGCCCGAAGTAAAAGTACAGTTTTTTTCATTAGAAATGTACTCGAGTTAAAGTAAAAGTACCCACATTTAAATCTACTCTTAAAAGTAAAATTTTCCCCAAAAATACTCAAGTAAATGTAACGAAGTAAATGTACTTCGTTACTACCCACCTCTGCTGAAAAAACAGGAACGAAATCCTGCGTATCATAACGCTAATGAGAACATTCTTTGTTTGACCGGTTGTGAAGCATGTGCTGCAAACACGCCAAGAACTTAGCTTAAATAACTTCTGATGATGATGTCATTGGAATGCGTGCTCGTGAGAGGCTATAAATAGGCGTGAAACAGATGCTCCTTCAGGTTATAACTTTGCCTGAAGAGATGTTTAGACACGCCCACAGTGCAGAAATGAAGCGCAGCATCTCCTTCCCGCTTTTTCAGGGAACAAGGTTACAGTCAAGTGTCCCTATCAAAAGCTACACTCGATGCTGTGTATCATACGCAAATGGGAACGAGAATACCAAGGCCGCTGCACTGGAAAGTGTCTGGACCCCTCAAAGTTGTGTAGTATGTGCGCACAAATGTTGGAGAAGTCTAAGACATGACCTTGGGATGTTGACTCAAGGACATGCAAGCCCAGAGTAGCATGAAAATCCAAACTATAAAATCTGTTAAAATGTGTGTTGAGAGGACCAGCCTGACGCATCGCATACTTGTTGCAAGGTGGCGCCCCTTGCCAAAGCCTTGAGGATGCAACCCCCCTGGTAGAATGAGCCCTAAGTCCTAGAGATGATGCACCTAATAGGCTTGGGCAATGGCACCATTCACCCAATGTAACATCGTTTGCCTGGTGGCAGTTCCAATCCAGCAGCAAAGTCTGAGCAGGATGGTGAGACTAACAGAGCCTGCAAATCCCAAATTCTCTTTAGCAAAGTAATAGCCATGAGAAAAAACATCTTTAGAGTCAGAAGCTTGACAGGCGCTGACTCTAGTGGCTCGAAAGGGGCCCGACTAGCCCCTCAAGAACTAAGGCCAGATCCCACGAGGAGATTTGCACTCTGACAGGTGGCCTCAGCTGCCTATCTCCACAAATGAAGAAAGTGATCAGAGGGTGCTTCGCCACTGGAACCCCGTAAATCAGGGCGTGGAAAGCCGAAATGGCGGCCATGAATACCCTGAGAGTAACAGCACGTGTGCCTGCTGACAACTTTTCGTGCAGAAACTCCAGCACTGAAACAATCTGGCTGTGAACTGGGTCTGCATGGTGTGCAGTACACCACCTTTAAAAAACATACCATTTAAGGACATAAATTATTCTAGTGGAGGGAGCCCTGACACTCAGAATAGTCTCTACTATATCAGCTGGAAGACCAGCACCTTTTAGCCGGTCCCCCTAAGGAGCCAAGACATGAAGGTTCCAAAGCTTGGGCTGGGGATGAAATTATCATCCCCTGCACCTGAGACAGAAGGTCTAGTAGATCTGAGAACCAAACGCCAATGAGGCGTTATCAGCAAGAGGCAAGATCCTTGTTTACGGACTTTGGCGAGGACTCCCGGGAGCAGAGTGATCGGTGGAAATGCATAAAGATGCAGTTAGGGCCATGCATGGGCCATGGCGTCCAGATACAAGTAAGGCTAAGTGATTTAGAGAGAAGTAGAGGGGAGGTAGAGGAGGTCTACCTCTGCTTCGTAAACTTTTTCCCAAATCTGATTGACTACCTCGGTGTCACAGCCTGTCTGGACAGTAAATCTGCTCCTACATTAATATGCTCAGGAATGTAAATTGCCCTGAGGGACAGGAATTTGTCCTGAGCCCAAAGCAGAACCTGCTGCGCTAGTCTGTTCAGACGGTGCGAACGCAGTTTGCCTTGGTGATTTATGTATATACTTTGTGTGTTTTGTTTCTTTCTGCACTATGAACCATTTGGCAGCAGTCAAACTGTTATACCTTGAGCAGAAGGGCCACTCCCTCGAGGAAAATTTAGAGGAATTCCTCAGCCTTGTAACAGCTACACTGTTCCCGGACGACTGCTTCTGCAGCTTTCTGCATGCCAGACTCAACACCGCCACCAAAGCACAGCTGTGCAGGGAAGGCCCTCGAAGGAGCTTCGCCAAATACGTAGAGTGGGTGTTGGTGTCCTGTGATTCGCCGCTCACAGTAGACGTAATTTATGACGATACCAGTCCCACTCCCAATCCTGGGCCAAGCATCACCAGACTGCGAGGAGCTGCAGCTGCGAGCCTGTCTCTGCCGCAACGTGTGAGCCAGCGCTATTTGGGGCAACCAAGCCTAACATTGCCACGGAGCCCAAGCAGCACGAGTCTGACCAGGTGTGCATGCCGACTGCACCTCCTATCACCGAGAAAGTGCTGTTGGAGTTCGAGGGAATGGAGTTGAGCCCCGCCCACCCTCCCGTCACTGAGAGTGAGTGTTTAATCTTGGCGCTGTTAGACTGTGATCTTAGAGATGTTACCTCAGCCCCATTTCTTCTACTGGAATCTGTCAGTTCAGTCAGGACCACTTCGCCAAGTATATAGATTTATTAAAATTATAGCATAAGGTTAGGGTTGGCGGTATGGTTCTGTTCTGGGCAAAACTCTGACGCTTGTCCATGCTGCTATGAGGACAGAGCGGGGAGAGCAGAAAGACAAATCAAGTCAGTCTGTTCTGGGGTACAGAAAAGAACCAGTATATCGTCGCTGTCCGATGAAAACTGCGTATGTCCATTTTGCCGATTTTGAGATTTTTCGACGGATAGAATGTCCAGGTTAATTTCCGTATACAGTATGCTTAACATATCTAAATGACCAATGAAAAGTTGTGAAATCATGTCATCTGATTTTCACGTATATCCATTTGGTGTCAAAGCTGTCAATCACGCCGCGTATCTCCCACCCTGTGGAGGCATCTCGCCGGTCTCGTGAAGTTTCATCTTAAGCGTCTCTGGAAGCTCAGCATTGGATAGCCGAATAACACTATTTTTCAAATAAACATAGCCTGGTGAGACAATGACTTTCCTTTACAGTAGGCCTAACTTTATCGAGGTAAACGTTTCCCCCCTGACGCCAGACGTACGTCTAGGAGTGGAGAGGAGTGACAAAATTACGGTAGGACTGTACAGTGCAAACAAAGTTTCTGTCTAGCATTGCCATGTCAGTGCAGCCGCGGTTCTACCATTTTCTACTGTGGTTTTGTACGTTTCTTCATTCGGATCTATTTGCGATCCATTCCATTCTAAACACACTTCGCAGTTTACATGCTTCGTCCTTGTTACATTATTCATTAAGATAATAATTAATAAATGCACGCATAATTATCAGTGAACTTGATCAATGTTGCAGATATGTTTTACATGCATGCACAAACAAATGCCTTTCAACTTATGTGTGCAAAATTCAGAATAAAATGAATGTGCAGCAATTTGTACAAATAGAGAGTCTGTAGGCCTACTATACGTGTTGTAGCCATTAAATAAACTCATTTAGTTTCATATTTGTTAAAATATTATAATGTTATTTTTTTCATCTATGTTAATTTATGAAAAGTGAACCGCACGAGTAAGATAGGATACGCAATATCGAGAGATATGGAGCGGGTCAGACATGATTTTGACCACTTAATTAAGTTTTGTTTTGTAGAAAACCTTTTTTTAAGTGAATTTCGTTTTGTATAAATTGTATCTTAATTTTAATTTTTTTTTTATCAACCAATTGCCTGGATTTAATAAATAGCAAATATAGCAGACAACATAATCATGGAGGCACCCGCGTGGTCACTCGCATTGCACATTAACTGGAGCGCATCTCATCCTAACTTAACGAAACTCAGCATATGCTGGCTCACAGACATGAAATATATCTTAAGAAAGCTTGAAATGTCTTTTTTAACTATTTAAAACGAAAGAAATAGGCTACTCTCTGATTATGTAATCCATGATGTGCATTTCTCTCTATAGGCGCGTTCACTACTACGGAGATGGCGATCGTCAACTTCATCTTTACAGCTGTTGTTGCTGTTAATAAACTAAAAATAATAGGCCTATAATTTTATTAAACAATAAATTAAATGAAATTGTAATTGTATTAACCCTCTGAGGTCGAGAAACGCGCCGACGCGTTTTGCTGGATTTTTTTCACATAGCAGCAACATAAACTTAAATTACTCCGTCATTTATGGTTATACAGAAAAAAGAAATATAAAAAAATAATCTGTGATATTTCTACTGTTGTATGTGTCCACTTACAATCAAATCAAAACATTGTGCTTTTGTAAAATAAAGAAAATAAACAGGGTGTGAGTTCTGCCTCTCCGTCGCGGTGAACTTTTTTTTCTTGAGCACGTCTATAAACTGAAACAAAACTCAGCGAAGACTTCTCACACATTTATGAGCCATACACCTTTATACACATTTAAGTGTGTACTTTTAAATGATCGGATTCAAACTGCAAACAAATATTCTCTGTTTAAGTAATTTGTATAAAACCAACAGGATGTCCAGTATCTCAAACGCTTGCTAATTACTTTTTAATTCGACACGCCCACTCGCTCAAAAGAGCGTGCAATTTCACATGCAAATCTCCACATGGAACGCGAACGCCCTCGTTACCTCAAACACAAAACACCAAAACACTTCACAAGTCTCTGCTTTTCGTTGAGTTTGGAAGACACGTCTGAGCTTACATTGGATTTACCTCCAGAAGAAGAAGAACGCGATTTGAAGACAAGAAAGATGTAAGGTATGTAAGAAATTCTTACTTATTAGTTTATGGTATTGTTGCATAAACTTCACATTGCAGTTGAACTGTTGCTAGATACTGTATATGGTGAATATTATACTATTTAGACCCGTGTTTCCTGATAAATACTGTTTGTGGAAATCTGCTCAAACATAGATATGTATAACCATAATGTTTAATATTTTGGAGCGCGATGGCGTTTGAATGTATCATATTTTGGAGCGCGCTGTGGGTTTGAGTATCATATTTTGGAGCGCGCTGTGGGTTTTAATGTATCATATTTTGGAGCGCGATTGCGTTTGAAAGGAAAAATGCACCAAACATTAGGCTTTATGTTTTTACTATTATCTCATTTCATGTCATCATAACGAATAGAAACATTTGAAGTAACATATGATAATCAATATATTTTTCTCTAGCGTAGTTGTTCTTGAAATCTTTTGGAAGATTTAATTTATTGTTATTATTATTTTATGCAGCACTGCGTAGCCTATGCCTACAAGGCACAACAAACCTGGTGTTCATTATATGTTGTTGGAAACGTGTGTGTGTGTGTGTGTATTCTGTGAATTTTAAAAAGAAATTTTAACCAGAAAAATCTAAAATCTATTCCCAAAATCGTGCAGCCCTATAGTTTCTCTTGATATCATTATGTTCACAGTTTTTTCTTTTTTTTTTTCTTTCAGGGACCAGATGCAACTGAGTCCTGCTGACTTCAACATTCACATGAGTCTCTGTACATGAACATGGTAAAGTGAAAATCAAACACCTTGGAAATTAAAGGTATGTACAATGTTTTTAGGAATGGCACAAAGGTCTCTGTCTTTGGATCATTGTTTTCAATGTGCTCTTTTGTCATTTGTATTTTTGGATTGTGTTGTGCTGTAAATACATCCAAACAATCTAAAAGCCATTCTTTTTTAAATCTCCTCATTCTTTGTGCAAGGTTGCTCTGAATGACAGGGCCTGATCGCTCCTAATAGGGCAGTTAGGGTAGTGTCTTTGTCTTTCTCAGGTGTTAAAAGCTTACATATTCATGAGATGATAACGCCTCTTCGCATATGGCTTTGTCACACAAAACACGTCTTAGAAATTTTAAATCAATATATTGTCTTATCTGAATGAGCAGTCAGGGTGATTTTCACATAGTTTTGGAGCAAATATTCTAGGCTATGTCATACAAGTTTCAAAAGTCTTGTGAAGAAATAATCAGTATGGGTTTCATGGCCTTATTTCAGTGAGAATTTTTTTTTGTATTTTCACAAACCACGCATAAATGTCATTATCTCAAAACTACAAACTTTTACATACATGCTGCTGATATATTATTGTAGCAGAGTTTGTGCTGAATACAGTGTAATCAGACTTTAGCCATGAAAATGTCACTAGTAACAGAAAAAAAACACAAATGTCAGAGCATGTCAGAACACCTCCATGGCCCAGAAAACAGCTCAGACCTCAGAGGGTTAAAAAAGCAACAAAAAAAATCCTGTTTAATTTTTTTTTTTTACCTATGCTAATTAAATTCAGGTAGGCTACTGAGTCGCTGTCCTCAGTGCCGCAGAAAAGCGCTGAAACGGAGATGAAGGGGAACCCGTTTTTTTTTTTTTTTTTTTTTTTTTTGCTTATTTTAACTAGCCCATCCAGTTTTCTGGAGGCCCACCTACAATCAAAATCCTGGCGCCGCTAGTGTGTCAGTGTATTGATTCATTGTCCCTTCATAGTTTGCAAGAGACATTTAATAAACTGAGCGTATTTAATAAACTGAGACGTAGGCTATTTAATAAACTGAGCGTAGCCTATTCATCTGTCAATATGAAACACGACTTGGCCATTCTAATTAATGATCGGAAGAACGCGTATCGACCACCGCTAGTGTAAAATATGCACGCATGTCCATTTAAACTCGATTTTGGTCAAATGTGGATTATATCATTACACTGGCAAGAATATGGTTACATTTAAAGATGCCGTACCAAGTATGACAACGCTACGTTCAACTGCTTTTGAAATTACGGTGTTTTTTTCACTTCCTGAAAAGTAACTGTTTTGGACATACGTGAGTTTCATCGGGCAGCGACGATATGCATACATAATTACAATTCTCAATTACAAGAGTTGTGAAAATACAAATACATGATAGAAAAGCTTGCAATGTAGTGAACTCTATGGAAAAAAATATAATAAGTCAGATTGCTTACGTTTACATTTGACATTTATTCATTTAGCAGACGCTTTTATCCAAAGCAACTTACAAATGAGAACAATAGAAGCAGTTA
Organism: Leuciscus leuciscus; assembly: GCF_965113295.1. Taxonomy (NCBI): domain Eukaryota; kingdom Metazoa; phylum Chordata; class Actinopteri; order Cypriniformes; family Leuciscidae; genus Leuciscus; species Leuciscus leuciscus. The sequence continues at coordinate 20,176,145 of NC_138747.1, read as the reverse complement.
AACTAACAATAGGACAACAGTATGCAAGTGCTATGACCCTTCCCACCCTAATCTAACGCAGCACGTGTACTTTTTATTTTTTTTATTTTTTTTTAAGATAATAGATCTAGAATAGAAGATAAAGTGTTAGTATTTATGGATCAAGTATGGCCGAAAAAGATGCGTCTTCAGCCGTTTCTTGAAAATGGTCACGGACTCAACAGTGTCACACGCCTGTCCTGTCTCGTGTAGCACATGTGGTGTTTGTGTTCCTGTCACTGTTTGACCCCACCCTCCTTGTTATCTCATTATTGGTTTCATTTGCCCCACCTGTTGTTCCTCATCACCTGCCTGATTTGTCCCTTTTATAAGTTCCTTTGTGTTTGCTGTCTGTGTCGGATCGTTGTCTTGTACACGTCTCCTGTTCTCCCGTGACCCTTCTGGTATGTTTGTTTTTGAAGTTGTTGTTTTGTATTTAGTTGTGTTTTCCCCCTCGTGGGTGTTTGTTTTACTTTGTTCTTTTGTTTATTAAACCATTCCTCTGCACTTGAGTTTTTTCCTCGTTTTCTTAAGTTTTACCGTGACAAACAGCTCTGGTTGTGTTGGGCAGGTCATTCCACCAGCATGGAACAGACCAGAAAAAAGGTCAGAGAAAGAGATTTTGTGCCTCTTTAAGATGGCACCACAAGACAGCGTTCACTTGCAGAGCGCAAGTTTCTGGATGGCACGTAAGTCTGAAGGAATGCGTTTAGGTAAAAGGGAGCAGAGCCAGTGGTTGTTCTGAAGGCAAAAGACCGTGACTTGAATTTGATGCGAGCGGCAACTGGCAACCAGTGCAATTTTGTGAGGAGAGGAGTGATGTGTGCTCTCTTCGGCTTGTTAACCCTCTGGGGTCTGAGCTGTTTTCTGGCCTTGGAGGTGTTCTGACATGCTCTGACATTTGTGCTTATTTCTGTTACTTGTGACATTTTCATGGCTAAAGTCTGATTACACTGTATTTAGCACAAACTCTGCTACAATAATATGTCAGCAGCATGTATGTAAAAGTTTGTAGTTTTGAGATAATGACATTTATGCGTGGTTTGTGAAAATACAACAAAAAATTGTCACTGAAATAACGCCATGAAACCCATACTGATTATTTCTTCACAAGACTTTTGAAAATTGTATCATGTAGCCTAGAATATTTGCTCCAAAACTATGTGAAAATCATCCTGACTGCTCATTCAGATAAGACAATATATTGATTTAAAATTTGTAGGACGTGTTTTGTGTAAGCTTTATGCGAGTAGGCGTGATCACATAATTAATATGTATGGCTTTCACACCTGAGAAAGACAAAGACCCACCCCTAATGCCCTATTAGGAGCTATCAGGCCCTATCATTCTGAGCAACCTTGCACAAAGAATGAGGAGATTTAAAAAAGAATGGCTTTTAGATTGTTTGGGATTTATTTACAACACAACATAATCAAAAGATACACAACAAATGGCAAAAAAGCACATTATTGAAAACAATGATCCAAAGACAGAAACCTTTGTGTCATTCCTAAAAACATTGTACACACCTTTCATTTCCAAGGTGTTTGATTTTCACTTTACCATGTTCATGTACAGAGACTCATGTGAATGTTGAAGTCAGCAGGACTCAGTGGCATCTGGTCCCTGTATAAAAAATAAAATAAAATAAATAAAAACATGTGAACATACTGATATCAAGAGAAACTATAGGGCTGCACGATTTTGGGAATAGATTTGATATTTTTCTGGTTAAAATTGCTTTTTAAAATTCACAGAATACACACACAAATGTTTCCATTAATGTATAATGAACACCAGGTTTGTTGTGCCTTGTAGGCATAGGCTACGCGCAGTGCTGCATAAAATAATAATAACAATAGCCTAAGCAGCCTATAAATCTTCCAGAAGATTTCAGTAACAACTACGTTAGAGAAAAATATTGATTATCATATGTTACTTCAAATGTTTCCATTCGTAATGATGATATGAAATGAGATTAGAGTAACATGAAGCCTTTGTTTGGTGCGTTTTGCTTTTCAAACGCACAACGCGCTCCAAAATATGATACATGAAACGCACGGCGCGCTCCAAAATATGAAACATTATGGTTACCATATTATACATATCTACGTTTGAGCAGATATCCACAAACGCAGTATAGTAAACACGGGTCTAAATATTATAATATTCACCTTATATCTAGCAACAGTTCAACTGCAATGTGAAGTTTATGCAACAATAACATAAACTAATAATTAAGAATATCTTACCTTACATCTTTCTTGTCTTCAAATCGCGTTCTTCTAATTCTTCTGAGGTAAATCCAAGTGAAACCGCAGAGCACAGCACAAACACAGTCTTCCAAACTCGATGAAAAGCAGAGGAGTAAGTTACTGAAGTTTCTGATTCTTTGTTTTGAGGTAATGAGGGCGTTTACAGGTCTGCGTTCGTCGCGTGGATCATTTGCATGTCAATCGCTCGTGCGCGCTTGGGCGTGGTCACATTAGAGTTAATTAGGACGCGTTTGAGAAACTGTACATGCCGCTGCTTTCATACGGATTACTTAAACAGAGAATATGTGGTTTTTAAATAATTTACATACTTTAAAAATAGAGACTCCAAGCGTTGTATAGACATGCGTTTCAAGTCTATGTGACAAACATTCGCTGAGTTACAGGTCATTTTCTGTCGCGTTTCAGAATGAGTTTCACATTGAGAGAGACGGCAGAACGCGCATCATGTTTATTTTCTTTGTTTTACGAAAAACACAACATTTGTTTTTATTATGAGTGTACACAAATAAAAGAAGACATTTAACTGTTTTTATTGATGTACAACACAAGCATGTAAGATCAAAATCAACAGAGTATTTTGAGTCTCTTTTGCACTGATCTGAAAAAAAACGAGCCTATCGCGCCGGCGCGAGAGCCGACCTCAGGGGGTTAAAGGCCACTCTAGCTGCAGCATTTTTGATTATTTGCAGATGTTTGACAGTGCAAGCTGGAAGACCTGCCAGGAGAGCATAACAATAGTCCAGTCTGGATAGAACAAGTGCTTGGACAAGGAGTTGTGTAGCATGCTCTGATAAGAAGGTCCTGATCCTCCTAACGTTGTATAAGGCAAATCTGAAGGACCGGGCAGTTCTCGCAATGTGGTCTGTAAAGTTCAATTGATCATCAATCACAACTCCAAGGTTCCTGGTTGACCTTGGAGTTCTGGATAACGAACCTAGCTGAATGAAGAAGTTGAGGTGTAGTTTTGGGTTTGCCGGGACCACAAGCAACTCTCTTTGCAAGGTTTAGTTGAAGGTGGTGGTCCTTCATTGAGCCAGAAATGTCTGTCATATAGGTTGGAATGAGAGGTAGAGTTGTGTGTCATCAGCGTAACAGAGATAGGAAGAGCCATGTTTCTGAATCACAGATCCTAGTGATGTCATGTAGATGGAGAAGAGAAGTGGTCCAAGCACTGAGTCCAAGCACTGAGCCCTGAGGCACCTCAGTAGCTAGATGTTGAGTCTTAGACACCTCACCCCTCCACGACACCCTGAAGACCTACCTGAGAGGTAAGACTTGAACCATTGTAGTGCGGTTCCCGAGATGCCCTTCGTTTTTAGGATTGACAGGAGGATCTGGTGGTTAACTGTGTCAAAGGCAGCAGACAGATCTAGCAGGATGAGAACTGAGGATTTGGAAGCTGGTCTTTCCAGTCTCAGAGCTTCATTTACCGAGAGCAGGGCACTCTGTGTTGAGTGTCCGCTTTTGAAACCAGACTGGTTGTTGTCCAGGAGGTTGTTCTGTGTAAGAAAGGAAGAGATCTGGTTGAAAACAACTCATTCAAGTGTTTTCGCAACGAATGGAAGAAGTGATGCCGGTCTGTAGAGTGGGTTTCTTAAGCAGTGGGGTTACCCAAGCCTGCTTAAATGCTGTGGGAAAAGTACCAGTGTGAAGAGAGGTGTTTAGAGAGATGTGCGTGAGTGTGGGTACAACTGAGGAAGAAATGTCTTGAAGTAGATTAGTGGGAATAGGATCAAGCGGACAGGTAGTAGGGCGATTGGAAAGGAGGAGTTTGGAGACTTCTGCCTCTGAAAGCAGAGAGAAGGAGGGTAGAATGTGTGTGTTAGCTGGTAGGACGTGTGTGTGTCAGTTTGTGGTTTGGTAAATTGGCTGCTGATGGTGGTCATTTTATTTATGAAGAATGTGGCAAAATCGTTAGCTGTTAGGGTTGATGAAGGAGGAGGAGGAGGAGGGTTGAGAAGAGAGGAGAAGGTTTTGAAAAGCAAGGGAGAGTCCGAAGAATTGTTAATTTTGTTGTGATAGTAAATCATTTTAGCAGCAGAGATATTAGGAGAGAAGGAAGAGAGGAGGATTGATAAAGACCAAGGTCAGTAGGATCTTTCAATTTTGCACCACTTCCTCTCTGCACCCCTGAGTTTAGAAAGATGTTCGTGGAGAACATCAGATAACCAGGGGGCAGAGGGGGTGGCACTGGCTGGCCTAGAGCAAAGGTGGCAGAAGTTGTCCAAGCAGGATGTTAAAGTGGAGAAAAGAGTATCAGTTGCACTGTTAGTATCTAGTGTTGAGAGCTGATCAGTTGGAGGAAGTGTGGATGAGACCAAAGAGGATAGGCGAGAGGGTGAGAGTGAGCATAGGGTTAGCCAAAAGGTGACCTGTGGAGGAGTTTGTGTTCTGAGGCAGGTTGAGAGTGAGGAGGAAGTGATCTGAGGTGTGCAGCGGAGTGACCAGTGTATGGTCAGTGGAGCAGTAGTGTGTGTAAATAAGGTCTAATTGGTTACCTGATTTGTGAGTAGCCGCAGTAGAGACTCGTTTGAGGTCGAATGAGGCAAGCAGAGTGTGGAAATCAGCAGCCTGTGGCTTTCCTAGGTGGATGTTGAAGTCTCCAAGCACTACGAGAGGAGTACCATCCTCAGGGAAGGATGAGAGTAGCACATCAAGCTCCTCCAAGAAACTGCCAAGTTGTCCTGGTGGACAATAAACAACTACAAAATGCATTTTAATAGGCCTAGTGATGGTAATTGAATGCGATTCAACTGAGCTGTTGTCACACAGAGGTGGTAAAGGATCAAATTTCCAATCGTTTGAGATGAGAAGAACATTAACTCCACCCCTACCGGTCAGGCGAGGGATGTGTGAGAAAGTGAAGTTAGTGGAGAGGGCAGCAGGTGTGGCAGTGTCCTCTGGTCTGAGCCAGGTCTCAGTCAGGGCCAATAGGCTGAGGCCTGAATTACTAGAAATAGATGTAATGAAATCAGCTTTGTCTACAGCGGACTGGCAATAGCTGGATTTCAGTCACGTGATTATGATGACGCACGAAGGCGGCGCGATTTTAGACGGAGGGCAGGAAGTAAACATGGAGGATACGTCTATGGAGGAAACCGCTGCAGAGAGTCCGTATTGTACGGATTTAGATCCAGTTTCAAGACATATTATATTCATTATATTCACATTACTCATCAGAATATGTTCATATCTTGTGAGAGCACCAATTGTCATCAAGTTGTTGGATATTGAGTAGCACTACACAATTTGGAAGATGTTTACTGAAAAGATTAAATGCCATTGAGAAGACAGAATAATACATGGTGGTTTACTTACAAGATTCGATTTTTCACCAATTGTTGTAATAACTACAATGGTGTGCAATAATAAATTGGAATCCATTTCATTACATGTATAATACATATCGGCAGTACAAATTGGACTCATTTGGACTCATGAATTAATGTCCCATTCCCACTGATGCCCTCTGATTGTGGGTTGTTGTCAGCTGGCTGCTTCGGTTCGGAGTTCTCGGCTGTCTGCGTCAGATCCGGGCTTATACCCGGGCTCTCAGCTGTCTGTTGGAGATCCAACATAGCCTCTGCACATTCCAACCGTCTTTGTTGGTCTTCCTTGAGCTTCATCCTCTGCTCTCGTTGAAGAGATGCCTGATTTGGGCTTAGTTTTTTGGAACCGAGGTTGACCGTCGGAGCCCAGTCTACAGACTCAACATCACCCAAAGTGCTTGGGCAGCCTAAAAAGTCCCAATGAAGTCCATATTAGACTACCAGTAACTTAATAATCATTACTAAGTAAATGAGCATTTAACGACAACCTAATGCTATATAAATACAGCCACAAAAACCAAGTTAGCTGGCTAACATACCTCAGAGGAAGTGCAGACACGGGCATTAGCAGACTCTGCTCCTCCCGACCGCAGACGTACATTTAAAATCCACTTTTTACGGCGTTGTTCTGTGAGCTTTTTACATTTCTCACCTTTATGAACGACAATCTTTAGTACTGTAACGGAGAGCAGATCACCAGTCTGCATGGTGATTAAATTAGATTAATTAATGCAGTCTAAATCTACAAAAACCCCTGTCTCGCTCTGACTCAAGCTATTCTGACATTCCAAAGCACTCTCATTTACGACACCTCTGTTGTCTTGAGATTGCTCTGCGCAAGACGTGCAGCCCAAATGGCGCCGAAGAATGGTGTAAATCACTGATTACCTCTCTGGAAACACAGATCTCTTAATTCTAGATCAACAAAGACCGTCTGTTTATGGCTTGGAGAGCCTAACGCTGACAAATGAGAGCGATCCCGAAAGCACCCCCCCCCCCAGGGAGTCTCTCGAACACTGATTTACACGTAGACACTAATTAACTCTTCACAACAATAAAACAGTGTTGTAAGACCAGATGCCCAAAACATGTGGTCTCTGCTGAGTACATCAATTCAAGGAGTCAAACGAACGCACACACATAACCCTCACCCCGCAGCGCCGGGGACAAGAGTTCAGCGTGCGGTTGTGAACTTTCAAGACACATTCACACACACACACACACACAGAAACACACGCAGGCCCCACCACGTGTGACCCAAAATCCTTGTATAAAATATTTTAAATGTATTTTCTTGATGTGTATGATCCCCTGTCCCAAATATTATGCCTATGTAGTTTATTGGCCTGTAATCACTCTGTGGTGCCCACAATTACAAGAAATTATGTACCTCCTTGATTTTAGATCTTAGAACTGTCATTCACGGTATTGCCGTGTTCCACAAACCCCAACGATGTTGAATCTTTAACACAAAATATCAGAGAATGCATTGTTTATTGAATACCAGTGTTATTAAAGTTATGGACGAATTCATCGTTTCAAAACCCCGCGGAAAGGGGGCGTATAGACCTCGAAACGTCAGGAGGTGGGCCCGATACGTTGTTAAAGACGATTGGCCCACGTACGTGAGGGAGGCGTGAGTTTAGCCCTTTAAAATTTCGCGCCCCTCTCCTCTCAGTGCAGTCCGCCAGAGAGAGAAAGACGACACGCCTCCTTCCCTCAAAGAAGCTTCGCTCGCTTTTATTTTCCTTTTTATTTTCCTTTATTTCCAAGTCTTTTCTTAGAACTACTATTACTTAAGTATAGTCTTCTGAAACCAACCCACGAAACCAACTTAAGGCTAAGATAATCTTTGCTGAGTCTTCGCTCGCTTCAAGTCGCCATAGCAACCAGAACGCTGTGACCACGTGATTCAGGTGCCTTTATCCAACACAGACGAACACACACAGAAGGCCGATCTTCCAAACAGAGTAACGTAGATCTTTTAAATTTGCAATCTGAAGGAAATGCTGTTTAAAGTTGTCTAAATATTACTAAGAAACGTTGGGGTTTTGTGGTGAATGACTAAAACTGTTTCTATCTCTCTCTCTAAATTCTCTTTCACACACACAAACATACACATACACACACACACATACTCTCACCCACGTGTGCCGAGACAAACACACTACCACGTGCTCACGGAGCCGCCGGCAAACCCATCTCTCCTTACAAACGCTATCCTCTCAACATCTCACACGCACACCTAAAATCATTCCTATCTCCACTATTAGTTTCCTCTCGCTGATTTTCTCTCTCTCTCTCTCTCTCCCAATCTCTCTCCCTTCCTCTCTCTCAAACCTTTTTATTTTGTTGTATTTCTGTATTACGATCGTTATATTGCCTGTTTTGTTTATGCATTTTTATTCCTGCGTGATTTAAAGTAATTGTGTAATCGCTAGCTTGTTTAAATAAACTTTGTTAAATCATTTGAATTAAGTTTGCCTGTTTGTTTCAAATTCTGAGTCCCTGAGGAGTGCAGATTTTACCTTATAAGCTCTACGATTGGTTCTCTTACGAGAGGTACTCTCGTACTGCGTAAATCTTACGCTAGGGGAAATCTCTTTTCCGCGAGATACTGAAGCCAAAAAATTATCCTTAATTTTGAAATAATGTAAAACGCGTTGCGGCAGCATGCAGACATAGGCAAGACAGCTCGCGCGCCTATTGGCTGCCCTGCGGCAACTGCAGCAGCCTATCGATAAGGCCCTATCGTGACGTCATCACCAATGGGGGCGCTTCGCGCCCCATACGTCACGTCCCGCCGAAACGGGCGTGGCCTGGGGCTATAAATATAGCATCGAAAGGCTAGCTTACCGATTTTTCATCTCTTCAGCGGAGCTCACGCATCGCTGGATCCAGAGAGAAGAAACCGCGCCGTGGAAAGAGCATTTCAGCGGGACGAGTTCGGTACCTGGAGTCGCTGGCCGCGCCGCCTTCAACCGCCGTTCCTGCTACGCTATCCGGCGTCATATCCTTTTATTGCATTGTGTGTGTTCGCCGCCGCGACTCACACTCCTTCTCTAAAAGAGCAGAGCGTCTTTTTCAAGATGTCTCGTCCATCCTGTGGCTCGTGCCGAGCCCCACTCAGCGACGGGGACCGCCATGTCATCTGCGTTTCCTGCCTGGGTGAAGGACATGCGGCTCTAGCGCTCGCTGACGGCGGATGCCCTCACTGCGAGCTTATGCCTATGGCGACTCTGAGGACTCGCATGGCAACTTTCCACGAGCCTGCACCTCCCGCTTCGACGCCGCGCCGTAAAAAGCGCCGTGCTCAGCGGATCCCTGAGCCTCCCACCGAGAAAAGCTCGCCGGTGCGCCTGCCAGCTTCGCCGTCTGCTTCTCTCGAGTCTCTCACTCCCGGACAGTGGCCGCCGCTGGCCGCCGCTTCCGCCGGAGATGACAAGGAAGAAGCGGCAGTTTTCGAGGAGGACAACTGCTCTATCCTGGCTTCGGACAGCGAGGATTGGGCGAGCTCTGTGGACCTCGCCCCTTCTTCTGCCCGCGAGTCGTCAGGAAAACGGGCCAGCATTGAAGCTGAGCTGATGCGTCTGCTCACACAGGCCACAGAGAGCCTCGGCCTCGAGTGGTCCGCGCCCGCCGAGCCTACACGCAACCGTCTGGACGGTTGTTTTCTGCAAGGGGACCGCGTTTCCACGCCCTCAAGACCCGCCCCGTTTCTTCCTGAGCTTCATGAAGAACTGGCAAAGTCTTGGAGCGCCCCTTTTTCAGCCAGGCTGCGTTCCTCTGCTTCAGCGGCATTCTCCGTGGTGGACGGTGCCAAAGACAGAGGATACCTCGCTCTCCCTCTAGTGGAGGAGGCAGTAGCAGCCCATCTTTGCCCGCCCTCTGCTGGACGGCGGACTAAGACGGCGCTACCTTCAAAAGCCTGCCGCGCTACTTCTACCCTGCACAGTCACGCTTACACCGCCGCTGGGCAGGCTGCATCAGCGCTACACACTATGGCCACTCTCCAGATCTTCCAAGCTAACCTTCTCCGAAAGCTGGACGAGGAAGGCACGGAAGCAGTCAACGTGGCGGATTTAAGGAGCGCTACGGACCTCGCTCTCCGCGCTACGAAATCCGCTGCACAGGCCATAGGGCGGAACATGGCCTCTCTCACCGTTGCTGAGAGACACCTCTGGCTGACGCTTTCAGAAATGCCGGACTCGGAGCGCTCTGTGTTCCTCGACGCCCCCGTTTCTGCTACTGGCCTCTTTGGATCGTCCGTCAAAGATTTCGCGGACAGATTCGCTGAGGTACAAAAGACGTCGCAGGCCATGAAGCACTTCCTGCCAAAGCGCTCTAGCTCCGCATCAGGCCGCTCTAAACAGCCGTCTGCTCGCAGCTCGCAGCCGCCGCCCCCCGCCGCCGCTTCACAGCGTCGACAGGCCCGGGACCAGAGACCACGCTCTCGCTCTGCCGGCCGCCGCCCCCCACAGCGTGGGACTCGGCCGAAGATTGAGATGAAGCCCGAGGCCTCAAAGTCTTCCTAGCCAGCTTAGGAAAACGACGGTGTTCAAGCCCCGCTGCGGCCGGGTTTCCACCAAAACTTCTCGCTCGTCCAGTTCCATTACATGCGACTGTTCCAGTGTATTCTACAGTAAACAAGTCGGTTACATTACCCGCTTGCCTGTACACAAACGCCGTTTTCACGGCGACCCAGATAAATCCTGTAAAGAGCGTATTTTCTGGTATTCCGGCCACGGCCGACGGTGTTATGAGTGTAGTAAAAATGCCCACTGCCCAGTGCCCATTCCTACACACAGACACAGCCCGCCCCACAGGGCTCGCGCACATAAAATCGACTCATGTCGATTGCGCACAGAATGTAGTGAACGTGCCCACGTCCCAGTGCCCACAAACACTACACGCTGCATGTCTCTCGGTTTCTGTAAAAACGAAACCAACACACATACAGCCGACTCAGGTCGATGGTGTTTTCAGTGCAAATGTGCCCGCTGTCCTGCGCCCACATTCACTCACAGACATGACGAATCCCTCGGTTTCCCCCACGCTCGCCGTCTCTCAGCTACCTGCCGTGAGAGAGCCGAGCGCGGGCGAACCGCCCGCTGTGATCAAAACACTCCCCGCCTCGAGCGCTGCAAATGCGGTGTCTATAATACAGCATACCGAAGCTCCCCGGTCGCCACTATGTCACGACCAGAGCTCCGATCTCATTCAACCCTTAGCTATGCATGCACATGCGTGGGCAAAGCTTCCTGGTGTATCAGAATGGGTGCTGAACATTATAGAAAGAGGCTATTCGCTACAGTTCGCTCGACGTCCCCGCCGTTGTGCGGTGCGAGTCGAAACCACGGTAGAAAAGGAAGTAGCAAGTGTACTTCGTACCGAAATTGCGAAACTGTTGAGCAAAGGGGCAATAGAGCCTTTATCTCAAGCTCAGAGCGAAGGGGGGCTATACAGCAGATATTTTCTGGTTCCGAAAAAAGACGGGGGTCTCAGACCCATTCTAGATCTAAGACAACTGAACGAAGCGCTTTCAAAACGCCGGTTCAGAATGCTCACAACCAAGAAAATCCTCGCGCAAATTCGCCACGGGGACTGGTTTGTGTCAATAGATCTGAAAGACGCATATTCCCAAATACAAATAGCGTCACGTCACAGGCGATTTTTGAGATTCGCCTTCGAGGGCCAGGCTTATCAATACACAGTCCTACCGTTTGGCCTGTCCCTAGCACCCCGTACATTCACGAAGTGCATGGACGCAGCCCTCGCTCCCCTGAAACTTCGGGGAATGCGAGTTTTGAACTACTTGGACGATTGGCTGGTTCTAGCTCAGTCACATACGGAGCTCATAGAACACAGAACCATTTTACTCGAACATCTCGAGAATCTGGGTCTCAAAGTCAACTGGGCGAAAAGTTCACTGTCTCCCAGTCAGAGAATATCTTTTCTGGGCACAGAACTGGACTCGCTGTCAATGACAGCTCAAATATCGCTACAGCGCAGATTGACTATTCAGCGCATGACAGAAACCTTCCGCCGCGGCACTATAGTCCCGCTAAAGAAGTTTCAAAGGATGCTCGGTCTCATGGCAGCAGCATCCACAGTTCTCCAGCTGGGTCTGCTTCGCATGCGCCCACTGCAGTTCTGGCTACAAGCGCGAGTACCGCGTCGAGCGTGGACTTCAGGTCTCTTTCGCCTCAAGGTCGATCAGAAATGCGTCTCAGCACTGATACCCTGGAGAGCGACCGACTGGTACCAGTCAGGTGTAAGCCTGGGGACTTCCTCGAGTGTGAAGGTGGTGTCCACGGACGCCTCCACCTCTGGATGGGGAGCACTGCTCGAGGGCAGACCGTTTTTCGGCCAGTGGTCAGAACGGGAAAAGCTTCTGCACATAAACTGCCTGGAAATGATGGCAGTCGACAACGCGCTGAGGCGCTTTCGTCCCCAAATAGCAGGACACCACGTCTTGGTCCGCTCGGACAACATGTCAGTGGTAGCCTACATAAATCGCCAGGGAGGCATCACATCCCGAAACCTGTACAGGTTAGCGAAACGCCTCCTGGTATGGGCTCAGCACAATTTGCGCTCGCTCAGAGCAGCGCATGTGCCTGGCCACCTGAATGTGGGACCAGACAGACTGTCCAGGAACAATGTTCCAGCAGGAGAATGGTCACTGCATCCGCAGACAGTCCAACTGCTGTGGCAGACATTCGGCAGAGCAAAGATAGACCTGTTTGCGTCTCAAGAAAACGCTCACTGCCCGGAATTTTTCTCAAAGAGCAGGGATGCGCTGGCCCACGTCTGGCCCCGCTGCCCGCTCTATGCTTTTCCCCCCATCACGCTCCTACCTCAGGTATTAGAGCGGATCAGGGAAAGCAGATGCTCAGTGTTACTGGTTGCTCCGTTCTGGAAGAACCAGGCTTGGTTCCCAGTTCTTATGCAGCTGACGAGCACTGCCCCATGGCCAATACCAGTGAGGAGGGACCTCCTCTCTCAAGCCAGGGGCTCGATCTGGCATCCTCGCCCGGAGCTTTGGTCCCTACATGCGTGGGCCATCAACGGGTACCCTCTGATATCCCAGAGGGAGTGTTAAACACGATCATGCAGGCTAGAGCTCCCTCTACGAGACGGCTCTATTCCTCAAAATGGTCAGTGTTCTCCAGCTGGTGCACAGCACGCGGCTTTTCACCCCTGGACTGTGGAGTGACGGAGGTTCTCTCCTTCCTACAAGAGCTACTGGATGAAGGCAGAGCCCCATCCACGCTCAAAGTCTATGTGGCGGCTATAGCAGCGTTTTCCAAACCAACGCTTGGTCAGTCACTAGGAAGGAACGATCTGGTCATTCGGTTCCTTAGAGGAGCTAAGAGGTTAAATCCTCCCAGACCTCCCTCAGTCCCCATATGGGACCTTTCTACGGTCTTGGAGGCCATGAAGGGTGCCCCATTTGAGCCAATCCAGTCAGTAGATATCAAACACTTGTCTTTCAAAACGGTGTTTCTTCTGGCTCTCGCTTCAGTGAAGCGCATAGGGGACTTACAAGCGCTCTTGTCACAGGTCGGGGTGGGCCAAGCCAGACTGCGCTCACCCCTAAACCACTGTCACCCAGAGGAGCGTATCAAGGAGGAGGCAAGAGGCAGGAGTAAAAGGAATGGCAACTTTATTTTCTATTAAAAAGCAATTAAGAAATCCTAATCTAAAATTCCTTGTCTTCTTCCCAGGAACCCGGAACAGCACCGCCGTGGGTATGGACCGGCGAGAATCTCAGGTGAGTATCACAGGTGAGTAAGGATATCGAGGCTCACTTCCTCCACAGACTGGTGCCAGACTCGCAGTGGGAGAGCAGTAGACAGGTGAGTATCACAGGTGAGTAGAGGGATCACGGCTCACTTCCTCGCAACCTGGTGCCAGACTCACAGTGGGAGAACGTTAGACAGGTGGATATCACAGGTGAGTAGAGAAATCACGGCTCACTTCCTCCACAGACTGGGGCCAGACTCACAGTGGAAGAGCAGTAGACAGGTGAGTGTCACAGGTGAGTAGAGGGTTCAAAGTGCACTTCCTTTCCAAACTGGTGCCAGACTCGCAGTGGGAGAGCAGCAGACAGGTGAGTATCACCGGTGAGTAGAGGGATCAAGGCGCACTCCCTTCACAGACTGGTGCCAGACTCTCAATGGGAGAGCGTTAGACAGGTGAGTGTCCCAGATGACAGAATCGGCTTCAACAGCAATACACAGTTCTCACATGGGTTGCAAGAGACGGATAACTTCACACCATGCAGATAGGCTTCAGGGCTGCAGCAGCCTCAAGGTCACAGACAGAGCGGGGTTTCTCTAGAACAGACAGAATCAACTTCAACAGCAATACACAGTTCTCACATGGGTTGCAGGGGACGGATAACTTCACACCATGCAGGTAGGCTCAAAACTGCAGCAGACTCGGGTCGCAGGCTGAGCGGGGCTTCTCCCGGACAGACAGAATCAACTTCAACAGCAATACACAGCTCTCACGTGGGTTGCAGGGGACAGATAACTTCACCCCATGCAGTTGGACTTCAGGGCTGCAGCAGACTCAAAGTCACAGACAGAGCAGAGCTTTCTCTAAAGCAGACAAAATTAAGACTTCACACAGCAGTATACAATTCTCACGTGTGCTGCGGGGGACAGATAACTTCACACCATGCGGTTGGACTTCAGGGCTGCAGCAGACTCAAAGTCACAGACAGAGCAGAGCTTTCTCTAAAGCAGACAAAATTAAGACTTCACACAGCAGTATACAATTCTCACGTGTGCTGCGGGGGACAGATAACTTCACACCATGCGGTTGGACTTCAGGGCTGCAGCAGACTCCAAGTCACAGACAGAGCAGAGCTTTCTCTAGAACAGACAGAATCAACTTCAACAGCAATACACAGCTCTCACGTGGGTTGCAGGGGACAGATAACTTCACACCGTGCAGTTGGGCTTCAGGGCTGCAGCAGACTCAAAGGCACAGACAGAGCAGAGCTTTCTCTAAGGCAGACGAAATTAAAACTTCACACAGCAGTATACAGTTCTCACGTGTATTGCAGGGGACAGATAACTTCACACCATGCAGTGGGACTTCTGGGCTGCAGCAGACTCCAAGTCACAGACAGAGCAGAGCTTTCTCTAAAACAGACAGAATCAACTTCAGCAGCAATACACAGTTCTCACGTGGGTTGCAGGGGACAGATAACTTCACACCGTGCAGTTGGGCTTCAGGGCTGCAGCAGACTCCAAGTCCAGACAGGGCAGAGCTTTCTCTAAAACAGACAGAATCAACTTCAACAGCAATACACAGCTCTCACGTGGGTTGCAGGGGACAGATAACTTCACACCGTACAGTTGGGCTTCAGGGCTGCAGCAGACTCCAAGTAGCAGGCTGAGCGGGGATTCTCTAGGACAGACAGAATCAACTTCAACAACAATACACAGTTCTCACGTGGGTTGCAGGGGACAGATAACTTCACACCGTGCAGTTGGACTTAGGACTGCAACAGGCTCGAAGTAGCAGGCTGAGCGGGGCTTCTCTAGGACAGACAGAATCAACTTCAACAGCAATACACAGTTCTCAAATGGGTTGCAGGGGACAGATAACTTCACACCGTGCAGTTGGGCTTCAGGGCTGCAGCAGACTCAAAGGCACAGACAGAACAGAGCTTCTCTAGAACAGACAGAATCAACTTCAACAGCAATACACAGCTCTCAAATGGGGTGATGTTTTCTCGCAGAGGTTCTTCTTTCTAGACACCGCACATAGATGTAAGCAATCTCACTCAGCTCTCACGGTAGATAGTAGACCCCCAGGACGCATGGGCGATTGCACAGCAATAAAGATATTCTTCCACACACACACACTGCAATCCAACTCTAAGCATGCAATCGTGAGGGGAAACGTCAATTTAAACACTGCAACTTCACTCTTCTAGTGCACATAAGGCCAGCACTCACCCGCAAGTCCTGGTCTACCGCACTGATGATCGCCAGGGGCGGACAGAACACTCGAGAGATTTTTCCTCGCGGTCACAGGTGGGTAGAGGAGGTGAGAGATCGACAAAGAATCAGTATTTCACTCGGTGAAGGGTGTACACATGCTCCAAACACTTCAATCCAATACCCAATTTAGTGGAGAACACAATGCAATTATGAGATTCAGTTTGTTAACTACTCATCTCTCTCTTCTCCAGCTCAGTCAGCGCGTTTCATTCCTCTGGGCCGTCCTCACGTCCTCTCAAACAACGCTCCTCTTCCTTCAAGACAACCCCTCAACTGCAGTGCCCATAACCAATTCCCCACGAGAGAGAAACCACCAACGATCGGGGGGAGGACAATCCAGATCAACAGGGCAGAAGAACAACACAGCACCACAGCATGGCACAGTCCACCCAGCCTTCTCCTCCTCGTGTGTTTTATCCTCTCTAAAAGCGGGAGTGGCCTCAATCAGACGCTCAGAGTGAAGTCCCTACACCTGTCGCCAATCTGCCGTTTAGTTGTCATGACGACAAACACTCATACAGATCTGGAGCTGTTTGTCACCCCGTGACATACCCCCCCGCCAAACCGTTCTAGTCCCGAGAACGGTCTCCCGACACCCAGTCTCCGTACCTGGCTGGGGGCTGGCCCCGATTCTCCCGCTGGGTACGTCGAGGTGGAGAGAGGGGGGCTTCAGGTCGTGGTCCTGGGCCTAGGCCCCTTGGGATCACTGCCCATCCCACCAGTGGGGGCATCCACGTCGTCTCGGCCTGTGGGTTCTCTACCACTGGCTTAGGATAATTCGGGCAGGGGCGGATCAGGTTGCGGTGTAAAACCCGTTCCGGGCCCGTCTTCCCTTCAGGCCGTAAGGCATATACAGGTTGGTCCGAATGGGGTTGTCGCTGAACGACGTATGGCTGAGCCTCCCATCGGTTGCTCAATTTTCCCTTCCCTTGTCGGCGACTATCCCGCAGCAGCACCCTCTCCCCGGGCAGTAGCGGGGCTTCTCGGGCAGTCCGATCGTATAGTCTCTTGTTCTTTAACGCTGCCTGATTAATCCGGCCGGCGACCTGTTCGTAGGCGGACTGGAGGCGTTGATGGTGACTTGCTACCCAATCGGACAGACTACCTCCTTCTTCTCTCCCAGTGGTTCCCAAGAGCATATCCATTGGGAGCCTTACATGTCGGCCGAACATCAGGTAGGTAGGGGCATAACCGGTGGTACTGTGTATGCTGTTATTATATGCCTGTATCACTGCTGGGAGCCTATCTGCCCACTGGCCCTGCTGTTCTTCCTCCAGAGTTCCCAGCAAGCCCAATAGGGTCTGATTAAACCTCTCACACCCTCCGTTTCCTTGAGGGTGATACGGGGTCGTATGGGTCTTCTTACATCCGTACAGTTGGCATAGTTCACGGATCACCTTCGACTCAAAGTTGGCCCCTTGGTCTGAATGGAGGATTTCCGGACATCCGAAGGGCTGAATCACATACCTCCAGAGAGTGTTGGCAGTCGTAAGGGCAGTTTGATCCACAGTGGGGATGGCCCAAGCATACTTGGTGAACAGATCGGTGACAACAAGAATATTTTGGATCTGATCCATCGGTCGTCCCAGAGTGAGAAAGTCCATGGCCACCATGTGCAGAGGTGCCTTGGCCTGAATCGGGGCCAGCGGTGCCCGTGCTTCCTTCCTGGACTTAAACAAGGTGCAACGGGGGCATCCCTGAAGGTAAGTCCTGATGGTGCCCTCCATCCCAGGCCAGTAGAAATGTCGCCTCAGCAAAGCCAATGTCCTCTCCTGCCCCTGATGTCCCATCCTAACATGATACGCCTCCAACAAAGCCTGCCTTCGGCCTTCGGGGACCACGATCTGACAGACCTCCTCTCCTTGGCCTGGGTCCTGAAGCGCCCTGCAGAGCACCCCATCCCTCAAATAGAGTCTCTCCCTCTGTCCCAGCAGGCCTCGCACACTCCGAGTCTGAGTTCGACGTTCTGCCCCCTCCGGCCAAATCCTCTGCTCTACCCATGTCCGCACCCGCAGCACATCTCCATCCTCGCCCTGCCACAGCCTCCAGCGTTGTGGTTCCCATCCCCAACAGGGAGGGGGATCCTCAGGTGTCTGCCCCGGTGCTTCAACAACTCCCACCATCAGCCCCTCGTCGGACCCTGATCCTGGGGTCGGTATATGGCGGGCCGATCTCTCACCCGGGAGCCTGGACAGCACGTCAGCATTGGTGTGTTCTCTGCCTGGCCGATACTGAATCTGATAATCAAAGTTGGCCAGTTGTGCCACCCAGCGTTGCTCTACTGCCCCCAGTTTGGCTGTTTGTAGGTGTACCAGCGGGTTATTGTCTGTGACCACCTGTACCTTAGTCCCCCACAGGTAGTCTTTAAACTTTTCGCCCATCGCCCACTTCATGGCCAGTAGCTCGAGTTTAAAGGAGCTGTAATTCGAGTCATTCTTCTCGGCCGGATGTAAACTTCGGCTCGCATAGGCAATCACCTTCTCCTCCCCCTGTTGCTTCTGTGCCAAGACAGCTCCCAACCCTAGCTGGCTAGCATCGGTGTACAGGATGAAGGGCTGGTTAAAGTCGGCATATGCCAATATCGGGGCCTGTAGAAGCTCCTGTTTAAGCCGTTGGAACGCGGCTTCACAGGTTGAGTCCCATTGGATGGGAGGGGATCCTCGGCCCCGTGCTCGACCCTTACCTCCCAACAGCTGGTTAATGGGCTTGGCGATTTTAGAGAAGTTCTTAATGAATCGCCTATAGTAGCCCACAAAGCCCAGGAATGACCGAACTTGGCGCACCGTTTGGGGAGCTGTCCACTCTTGCACTGCCCTCACTTTTTCTGGGTCAACGGAGATCCCTGCCGCACTGACCACGTGTCCCAAAAACTTAACCTCTTTCCTGAAGAGCTGGCATTTGTTGGGCTGTAGCTTTAGTCCATAGTGTTCCAGGGAGCGGAAGACTTGCCCAAGATGCTCCAGGTGGGACTCGAAATCGGGAGAGTAAGTGATGATGTCGTCCAGATAGACAAGGGTGGTATCCATCACTTGACTGCCCAAGCAGCGCTGCATCAGCCGCTGGAATGTAGCGGGGGCGTTGCAGAGGCCGAACGGCATCCGGTCCCACTCATAGAGACCGAAAGGGGTGGTAAATGCTGTCTTCTCCCGGTCCCGCTCGTCCATCTGCACCTGCCAATAGCCGCTGGCCAAGTCGAGGGTGGAGTACCAGGCAGCTTGCGTAAGGCTCGTCAAAGAATCTTCCACTCGGGGCAATGGGAAAGCATCCCTCTTGGTTACCTGGTTCAACCGACGGTAATCTACACAAAACCTCCAAGACCCTGTCTTCTTGCGGACCAACACTATCGGTGCGGCCCAGGGGCTGCTGCTCTCACGAATAATCCCTCTGTCGAGCATTCCTCGCAACAGAGTGCGGATCTCAGTGTACAGGGTCGGGGGTACAGGTCGGTAACGCTCTCGGCTCGGCGCGGCATCCCCGGTTGGAATCTGGTGTTTTACTACATCGGTGCGACCATAGTCTTCCTCGTGAGTGGAAAACAGGTGCTGCCACTTCCTCAAGAATTCATGAAGTTGTCCCACTTGCTCTTCCCGCAGTCCGTCGCCTCGTAACGACTCTCCCCTTAAGTGAGCCGGCAGTCCTCCGGTCTCCTCCACCCCGGGACCGGCCCAGGCTAAGGCCACTTCGACCACCGTGGGACCCACCCGCTGGAAGTTAACTTCATCCTGCTCACAAACCTGCTGCGGCTTTACTGAGGTCACCCGGGCCAAGCATTGACGATGATACAGGTGAATAAGGAAGGGACTCGTGTTCCTAACTCTCACCAAGACTCGGCCTCCCTGAACGGTTGCCAGTCCTCGAGCCACCTCCACCCTGGGACCCTCTTCATGGGGTTCCACCATAACCCACTCTTGCGGAGTATAACGTCGAGGGGGCAGTCTGGCCCAGATTACAGCCTCACTCTGAGCGGGGATCGACAGGGCATAGCGACAGGCCACTCTTCCTGTACTCTCTCGATCGTGCTGTTGTTCGGCCAGACATATCCGGCGGCAATCGGCCCTGATGCGATCCCACTCCCGACTGGCTGGGGTTACGGTTGCTCGCGCCGGTCCACTCCGGAATAGCTCCTCCCAGCACTCCGAGATAACATTCATCCCGATCAAGGCCCGATGGGACCCCAAACACGGGTCTCGGACAACTACTACCCCCTTCTGAGGCACTACAACTCCATGGATCTTCAGATCAGTCACGAGGTATCCCACATACGGTATGTCCAGCCCGTTGGCCCCACGTAGCGTCAACCAGGGAGCTTCGGCAGGAGACCTACCATTGGTGCCAAACAGCTCATGGGCCAGACTTTCGGCAAATAAGGTCACTTGGGAGCCAGTGTCCAAGAGACAGCGGATTTCTTGACCATTAACTTGGGCCACCACCACTGGACAACGGCCTATCAAATGATTCCGAGAGGATGCAGAAGAAGAGGGGTCTGATAAGGGGGTCCCGACCACTTGACCCACAGTGGCCGGAGACTCTAAAAACCCCCTTGTGATGCTCGTCTAGCGGAACACTGGCGGAAGTAGTGCCCGGGCTCTCCACAGCTGTTACAGATGGGCCGCCCCTGTTCGTCCCACTGGAATCGGGAGCCCACTGGCCGGGGAGGACGGCGTTCCGAAGGGCGATTCCCATCAGAATAAGCCCGCTCTCGGGGATGAAAGGATGGCGGTGGGCGCTCTCGACGGAGCTCTTCTATGACGGACTTGGACAACTCGGACATTTGTTCCCGAACATCCCGCTTCAACTCCTCCCGAAGGGCCTGCTTCCAATCGGGTGCCGGAGGGGCCGGGAGGGGGTCAACAACGTTGGCAGCTAAACAACTGGGAGCCTCCACATGCTCCGCCTGGTCACGCTCGAGGGCCAGGGCTTCTCGTCTCAGCTCTTCAAAGGTTAAGTCTGGCTCTCTCCGAATTTGCACCCGCAAGCTCTGGCGTACGGGACCCTCTCGCAGCCCCAACAAGAATTGATCTCGCAGTAACACCTCCTCGCCCCCCAGGCCATGATCCTGTCTCCCCGTGAGTCGAGAATACTGCTCCCGCAGCTGCAAGGCGAAAGCCCGCACCGATTGCCGAGGACCTTGGCGGGAATTGAAGAACTTCGTCCTCAGAACAGCTACCGGGGTAGTGTCTCCATACTGCCCCGTGAGAAAGTCAAAAATGGCCTGGATCGTCGCTCGGTTGGCCTCCGGTGCCGCCTGAACTTCTCTTCTCGCCTCCCCTTCCAGGGAATTCAAGGCAAACTGGACCTTCTGTAGGGCACTCAACCCTTGTAGCCCCGCCAGATATTCCACCTGGGTCTTCCACAGGGACAAACTTACTTCAGACCCCGGACCTCCATACCTCGGGGCCCATGGAGCACCCATGAAAATCGGCATGACAGGTGGCCGATTCCCAGGCTCTTCCCCCTCCGCCATCTCAACCTCTGACCGCTCAACTCAAGGTGAATCCTGCCGACTACGCCAAATGTCTGTCACAGGTCGGGGTGGGCCAAGCCAGACTGCGCTCACCCCTAAACCACTGTCACCCAGAGGAGCGTATCAAGGAGGAGGCAAGAGGCAGGAGTAAAAGGAATGGCAACTTTATTTTCTATTAAAAAGCAATTAAGAAATCCTAATCTAAAATTCCTTGTCTTCTTCCCAGGAACCCGGAACAGCACCGCCGTGGGTATGGACCGGCGAGAATCTCAGGTGAGTATCACAGGTGAGTAAGGATATCGAGGCTCACTTCCTCCACAGACTGGTGCCAGACTCGCAGTGGGAGAGCAGTAGACAGGTGAGTATCACAGGTGAGTAGAGGGATCACGGCTCACTTCCTCGCAACCTGGTGCCAGACTCACAGTGGGAGAACGTTAGACAGGTGGATATCACAGGTGAGTAGAGAAATCACGGCTCACTTCCTCCACAGACTGGGGCCAGACTCACAGTGGAAGAGCAGTAGACAGGTGAGTGTCACAGGTGAGTAGAGGGTTCAAAGTGCACTTCCTTTCCAAACTGGTGCCAGACTCGCAGTGGGAGAGCAGCAGACAGGTGAGTAGAGGGATCAAGGCGCACTCCCTTCACAGACTGGTGCCAGACTCTCAATGGGAGAGCGTTAGACAGGTGAGTGTCCCAGATGACAGAATCGGCTTCAACAGCAATACACAGTTCTCACATGGGTTGCAAGAGACGGATAACTTCACACCATGCAGATAGGCTTCAGGGCTGCAGCAGCCTCAAGGTCACAGACAGAGCGGGGTTTCTCTAGAACAGACAGAATCAACTTCAACAGCAATACACAGTTCTCACATGGGTTGCAGGGGACGGATAACTTCACACCATGCAGGTAGGCTCAAAACTGCAGCAGACTCGGGTCGCAGGCTGAGCGGGGCTTCTCCCGGACAGACAGAATCAACTTCAACAGCAATACACAGCTCTCACGTGGGTTGCAGGGGACAGATAACTTCACCCCATGCAGTTGGACTTCAGGGCTGCAGCAGACTCAAAGTCACAGACAGAGCAGAGCTTTCTCTAAAGCAGACAAAATTAAGACTTCACACAGCAGTATACAATTCTCACGTGTGCTGCGGGGGACAGATAACTTCACACCATGCGGTTGGACTTCAGGGCTGCAGCAGACTCCAAGTCACAGACAGAGCAGAGCTTTCTCTAGAACAGACAGAATCAACTTCAACAGCAATACACAGCTCTCACGTGGGTTGCAGGGGACAGATAACTTCACACCGTGCAGTTGGGCTTCAGGGCTGCAGCAGACTCAAAGGCACAGACAGAGCAGAGCTTTCTCTAAGGCAGACGAAATTAAAACTTCACACAGCAGTATACAGTTCTCACGTGTATTGCAGGGGACAGATAACTTCACACCATGCAGTGGGACTTCTGGGCTGCAGCAGACTCCAAGTCACAGACAGAGCAGAGCTTTCTCTAAAACAGACAGAATCAACTTCAGCAGCAATACACAGTTCTCACGTGGGTTGCAGGGGACAGATAACTTCACACCGTGCAGTTGGGCTTCAGGGCTGCAGCAGACTCCAAGTCCAGACAGGGCAGAGCTTTCTCTAAAACAGACAGAATCAACTTCAACAGCAATACACAGCTCTCACGTGGGTTGCAGGGGACAGATAACTTCACACCGTACAGTTGGGCTTCAGGGCTGCAGCAGACTCCAAGTAGCAGGCTGAGCGGGGATTCTCTAGGACAGACAGAATCAACTTCAACAACAATACACAGTTCTCACGTGGGTTGCAGGGGACAGATAACTTCACACCGTGCAGTTGGACTTAGGACTGCAACAGGCTCGAAGTAGCAGGCTGAGCGGGGCTTCTCTAGGACAGACAGAATCAACTTCAACAGCAATACACAGTTCTCAAATGGGTTGCAGGGGACAGATAACTTCACACCGTGCAGTTGGGCTTCAGGGCTGCAGCAGACTCAAAGGCACAGACAGAACAGAGCTTCTCTAGAACAGACAGAATCAACTTCAACAGCAATACACAGCTCTCAAATGGGGTGATGTTTTCTCGCAGAGGTTCTTCTTTCTAGACACCGCACATAGATGTAAGCAATCTCACTCAGCTCTCACGGTAGATAGTAGACCCCCAGGACGCATGGGCGATTGCACAGCAATAAAGATATTCTTCCACACACACACACTGCAATCCAACTCTAAGCATGCAATCGTGAGGGGAAACGTCAATTTAAACACTGCAACTTCACTCTTCTAGTGCACATAAGGCCAGCACTCACCCGCAAGTCCTGGTCTACCGCACTGATGATCGCCAGGGGCGGACAGAACACTCGAGAGATTTTTCCTCGCGGTCACAGGTGGGTAGAGGAGGTGAGAGATCGACAAAGAATCAGTATTTCACTCGGTGAAGGGTGTACACATGCTCCAAACACTTCAATCCAATACCCAATTTAGTGGAGAACACAATGCAATTATGAGATTCAGTTTGTTAACTACTCATCTCTCTCTTCTCCAGCTCAGTCAGCGCGTTTCATTCCTCTGGGCCGTCCTCACGTCCTCTCAAACAACGCTCCTCTTCCTTCAAGACAACCCCTCAACTGCAGTGCCCATAACCAATTCCCCACGAGAGAGAAACCACCAACGATCGGGGGGAGGACAATCCAGATCAACAGGGCAGAAGAACAACACAGCACCACAGCATGGCACAGTCCACCCAGCCTTCTCCTCCTCGTGTGTTTTATCCTCTCTAAAAGCGGGAGTGGCCTCAATCAGACGCTCAGAGTGAAGTCCCTACACCTGTCGCCAATCTGCCGTTTAGTTGTCATGACGACAAACACTCATACAGATCTGGAGCTGTTTGTCACCCCGTGACACTCTCAGTGAGCGCGACGTGTATGGAGTTTGGGCCAAATGACTCGAAAGTCATACTCAAACCAAGGCACGGGTACGTCCCTAAATCCCTCAACACACCGTTCAGGGCCCAGGTAATTTCCCTGTCTGCCCTGCCGGTCTCTAACGAGGAGAAGGACGCCAGCTTCCTTTGCCCAGTCAGGGCGCTAAGGGCTTATGTGTCCCGCACGTCTGTTTTCAGACAGACGGAGCAGCTCTTTGTTTCACTCTACGGACGTTCTAAGGGACTCGCCGTGTCGAAACAGAGTCTATCTAGATGGATAGTCGATGCTATAGCGCTGGCTTACACCTCTAAGGGCTTGCAGTGCCCATTAGGTGTCAGAGCGCACTCCACGAGAGGCGTGGCCTCGTCGTGGGCTTGGTCTAGTGGGATTGCCTTGCAAGATATCTGTATGGCGGCAGGCTGGGCCTCCCCGTCTACATTTATAAGGTTTTATAACCTAGAGGTTCCCGCTCTGCAAGCTAAGCTGCTTTCAGTCTAAAAATCGGTACTGTCTGCCCCGAGTACGTCCGGCCCAGAATACCGAAATAGCTCGAGCAACGCTCGTTTAGATCGCGCAGCTCTATGGGCAGTGTGTAAGACCCACTATATTCATCAGTCCAGGCCGGGGTCGCCCTGACTGAATAAAATACCATCACTATAACTGTTCTTATAGGATGCTGCATTACAGGAATGATGCTATTCTAGCCACTCTTCCTGGGCTCTCTGTGAGTCACTTATGATCATGTACTACATGAGCCCGGGCACTTGCCCTTGGGACTTTGGTGCTGGATCAAAGCATGCACGGCGTTTTACACTGTTTCCCCTAGCGTAAGATTTACGCAGTACGAGAGTACCTCTCGTAAGAGAACGTACTCGGTTACTAACGTAACCTCGGTTCTCTCTAGAGAGGAAACGAGTACTGCGTATCTTGCCGTGCCTGCGCACGCTCCGGTTCGCTCCGGCGATGAAAAACCGGTAAGCTAGCCTTTCGATGCTATATTTATAGCCCCAGGCCACGCCCGTTTCGGCGGGACGTGACGTATGGGGCGCGAAGCGCCCCCATTGGTGATGACGTCACGATAGGGCCTTATCGATAGGCTGCTGCAGTTGCCGCAGGGCAGCCAATAGGCGCGCGAGCTGTCTCGCCTATGTCTGCATGCTGCCGCAACGCGTTTTACATTATTTCAAAATTAAGGATAATTTTTTGGCTTCAGTATCTCGCGGAAAAGAGATTTCCCCTAGCGTAAGATTTACGCAGTACTCGTTTCCTCTCTAGAGAGAACCGAGGTTACGTTAGTAACCGAGTACGTTTTATTCTTAAAAGAAACCTAAAATTGTCTAAAACACGAAGATAATTATCTTCTTTGTGGCCACAAGAAAGTGTTATCTATCAGTGTTAAAGATGCCCGATTTCTGTTCATAAATTATACATTCTGTCCGCCGGACGGCCCGTCTGCATGATAAATGAACATTCTTCAACTTCTACCTCAAATTCCCCCTAATTGAGTAAATTCTACCCGTCTCTATCAGTGATTATTACAAGTAATTGTGTAATCGCTGATACAAGCCGAGGTTTTGACCTATTCCCTATTTTGAATAAATTAATTTATGGAAGCAACAGATGCATATTCACATTGATGAATATTACCGCTAATTTGAGCTAATTAATTCCCCAACACAAAGTCATTGTTGTTACATAAATATTGGTTTTTTGAATGCGGGCACTCTCATACTCAGTTTTGATACAAATTGTGCAATTTGATATTCATGTGTGATTTTTGAAAGTTTAACGTTTTTGTGCGCGTTTGAATCTTGAAACGTTACTGAATAAGTATTGAATTACTAAATGAGTCGACTCGAAAAACTGATCAAAGGGCAAAAAGCCATAACCCACCAGTAAATCTGGTCGTGGAGAAAAACTGCAGTTAAGTTTACAGTATTGTTGCGAGTCCAAAATTAGAGGAAAATAAACATCTCTTTTTGCTTGACCGTACATGTAATTCTGTTTTAATAGCTGTGTTGGAACAAAGGAGTCCATCAGGCATTGTTACCGGTATTTCTGTAAACCCCGAGAGCAAAGTAAGCTACTCCGGTCCACTAGCGGCGCCAGGATTTTGATTGTAGGTGGGCCTCCAGAAAACTGGATGGGCCAGTTAAAATAAGGCAAAAAAAAAAAAAAAAAAAAACGGGTTCCCCTTCATCTCCGTTTCAGCGCTTTTCTGGGCACTGAGGACAGCGACTCAGTAGCCTAACAGTTACCTGAATTTAATGCGTAATTATCATAGGTAAAAAAAAGAAAAGAAAACTTAAACATTTTTTGTTGCTTTTTTTAATACAATTACAATTTCATTTAATTCATTTTTTAGTAAAATTATAGGCCTATTATTTTTAGTTTATTAACAGCAACAACAGCTGTAAAGATGAAGTTGACGATCGCCATATCTCCGTAGGGAACGCGCCTATAGAGAGAAATGCACATCATGGATTACATCTCTGATTATGTAGCATTTCTTTTCGTTTTAAATTGTTAAAAAGACATTTCAAGCTTTCTTAAGATATATTTCATGTCTGTGAGGCCTACGCTGTGTTTCGTTAAGTTAGGATGAGAATGAGATGCGCTCCAGTTCACAAGCGGACGCCTCCATGATTAGGCCTATATCGTCTACTATATTTGCTTCTTGGTTCCAGGAAATTGGTTGATAATTTTTTTAATAAAAATTAAGATACAATTTATACAAAACGAAATTCACTTAAAAAAAGTCTTTCTACAAAACAAAACTTAATTAAGTGGTCAAAATCATGTCTGACCCACGCCATGTCTCTCGATATATTGCGCATCCTATCTTACTCGTGCGGTTCACTTTTCATAATCAACATAGATGAAAAAATAACATTATAATATTTTAACAAATATGAAACTAAATGAGCTTATTTAATGGCTACAACACGTATAGTAGACCCATGGGCGTCAGTTTGGTTTGAAATGTGCTGGGGACGCACAGAGACGCATTCGGAAGTGCATTTTCAGAAGTGCTGGGTACAATGACGCATTCATTTTTTTTTTCTCTCTTTCGCGCAGGTTATGTTTTGAAAGACGATGTCCTGTAGCTCAGGCACTTTTCAACAGGCCCACCCAAAACTTTCACACAAAAAAAAAAAAAAACTTTTAGGCCTAGGCCTACTATAGCCTATTCGAATTTTGTCAATAATTATAAAAAAAAAATCGCCAATAAACTCATAATTTGTGCTAAAATAGTGTTTAGTTTTATAAAAACCATTTTAAAAAGCTGGTTATATTTTGATGTTTCTGCGCAAGTTCAGCAGACAGTGAGGTTCGGGTTTGTTCCGATCAGAGCCTCGTGAGTGGAGAGCGCATTTCTGAATATTCCGCTCCGCTCGTTCATTCTGCAGGGTCGCTCGCTCACCAGATGTCCTGTTGCCTGGTTCGAAATCGATAATATGTGGAATAAGGGCTGCTTCCGACTAAAAGTTCGACTAGTAGGCTAGTTGTTCATTTAAGTCATTCGTGGACAAATCGCCCCTTTATATTAATTGAATTACTTATAGCCTACTACAGGATAATGAGCGTTTACGTAATATAGCCGCACTCAAGCGCACGACCGCATGCATAAAGCTTGCCACAAAAAAAAACGGTAAAAGTAATGATTATGAATGCGTCTAAATGTGTCTAAATAGGCTACGCTGTGAATGTGAATGTGCATTATACGCTGAGTTTCAGTTCATTTATGAGACGAACTCCAGTTCACTCGCCGGCGCCTTCATGTCGTGATTCTGCTATCGGCCTATTTACTTCTTTATTAAATCCATCCAGGCAATTGGTTCATGAAACATTGATTAAAATTAAGATATAATTAATACAAAACGAAATTCAATTTAAAGAAAGGCCTCTGTTCTGCTTGAGGTCTCTGTGAAAGTTTTAAAGCAGTCTTTTAGTGCCGCTTTCAAGAGCGCTCACGTCCATAACCAAGAACTGACACGTTTTTTCCCTCATAAATGCGAACACGAAAAATAAAATAAAATTAATATTATAATGTTTTTTTTGTTGGGTCAGACAATGATTACTAAATTTCTCTCTCATATTGCTCCTCATAACCAGTGAAAAAAAAAAAAAAAAAAAATCGAACCAAAAGTCAAATTAATATGGACGGAAGTTAAAAGTGGTGGATACAAAATGACTCATGACGAAATCTGGTGGGTACGCGTCCCCCCCGTCCCCCCCGAAATCGACGCCTATGAGTAGACCTACAGACTCTCTATTTGTACAAATTGCTGCATTCATTTTATTCTGAATTTTGCACACATAAGTTGAAAGTCATTTGTTTGTGCATAGCAAAACATATCTGCAACATTTATCAAGTTCACTGATAATTATGCGTGCATTTATTAATTATTATCTTAATGAATAATGAAACAAGGACGAAGCATGTAAACTGCGTTGTTTGTTTAGAATGGAATGGATTGCAAATAGATCCGAACGAAGAAACGTACAAAACCATAGTAGAAAATGGGTGGGCCCAGGCCCATCCGGGCCCAATGGTAGCGCCGCGGCTGCTCCGGTCAGAAAGAATATATATTCTATTGTATGTCGCTAGCAACGACACGTTACGGGTTAAACCACTGGCTTCGCTAACCAGCAAGAAACCCGCGTTATAGTTTCTGCACAGAACAGAAACAAAAGATCCGCCGTGATCTCTCAAGAATTTATTTGCAGTGTGATTTTTGTGTTTGCAAAAGGTCTGCGTGACCTTCTTAAAGAATTTATTTGCAGTGTTGTTTTGTGTTTGTAAAAGGCCTGCACGCGTGAAATTGCGATTGCTGAAGTCAATCTTACAGGCGTGTATTGTTCTCATTCTTTAAATTTACCGCCTCGTGTCTTTGTTCCGCGTAAGCGCAACACTGCCACCGCGTGGTCGACCACGGGGTAAAGACCCGTCGGCCATTTCCTTCCGCCTTGATTTTTGGTGATTTCAAAAATTTGCGGTCGTAAGTACCTAAGAAGTTGTTTAAATACATATTTGCATTTACAGCTCGCTAAGTTCGTTTAAAACAACCCTTGTATTTTGGACTGAGACATTTTATTGTGAATTTAAATTCCCAGAAAGGAAACCGGAAATTATAGAGTGTCTCAATCCAAAAGCACTGATAGTTCACCCGGAAGAGGACAGTGCCCCACGTGGCCACACCCCTCCAGGTCAACTATCCCTCTTCTCCTCAGGGTAACCCTGCTGTGTTTTCCACTTCTAAATCTACCTTGATGATTCTGTTTGGGTTTATTCCCATTTTAATAATCATTTAATAACAACTTCAATGTTATAGTGATTATTTTATTTTGTTGTTGAAAGCCTTCCATTTCTCTAAAAGAAAAAAAAGAGAATTTTTTTTTTTTTTTTTTTTTTTTTTTTGTCATTCCCAATCATCATAGCCCCTGAGAAAGACAGAGCCCCCTAGTGGAAGCTCCCTGTCCAAGTCAGCTTTCTACAAATTTACTCTGTTGAATTTCATTCCATAGATGCTGTTTTCGAATGATTAGTTTATAATCATTACAAAATAACTTAAGTGTTGTTTGATTGTTATAAATAACCAGTCGAATTCTCTGTTAAGGTACCCCAGGCTTATTTAGATTTGATTTTAAGCCAATTTTGAATTAAAAGTCTAAGTGTGTCCAACAGTTAAGGCGAACCGACGAGAGGAAGAGCGCCCCCTAGAGGCTTTATTAACCCACTACAGTGGTCTACCGCACCGCTTCTCCTGCTTCCACCTACATCGAGAAACCGCTAACCTTCTTCTGTTTCACCTTTAACTGACAAAGACCATACACCCTTTTAATTCGTTTTTTTCCGTTTCAAGGTTGGTTTAATTTTACTTTGTTTTTGTTTTTTTTCTCTCCTCTACGAAGTTTTATTTTGTTATTCTTGGTTTTACCACATAACCCCATTTGGTGTAAGCAAGAAATCTTAATTCACTTTAGAGTCCCTTGTTTCACTCCAGGTTGTGGCTCTTATAGGCAAGAATCTCAGCACCTGCAGTGGACTAGAGGAGTCCCGGTTCGACCTCTGTGGGTGAGTCTCCCGACTGACGTTTCCGACACTGACCGTGCGGTGACCCTTGAGTTTCTCTTACCTCTGCCACGGGCGGCGGCACGCAGTTCGTGACCTCAGCAATCCGGTGCTTCGGAGTGTCAGCCATAAAAACCGACGCAAAAGTCAATTGTTGGGACCGCTGCGCAAACACTAGGCAGTCCCTGCCATCGTTCTGTGACGCACCCACCTTTGCATTGCGTTTGGTTGGTTGATATCTCCGGAACTACTAGGATTGTGTTAAAAGTCACCCTGTTTGAGGGGTCGTGTCCGTGAGCAGAGTAACGGAGAATCCAAGGTCACGGCGGCCAGGTGTTCGGGGCGCCAGGAAGGTTGACCGCGCTCAGAGAGGGCCGGCCGGGGCGACCTCCGTCCATTTCAGGTAGACTGAACTTTGAAAAAGAAAAACTCTGCCTCCCACTATAAGCCACATAATCTTAAATATTTCCCCCAAGGCACATCCTTTGTGCTATTAGTGTCCAAATTACAGCTCAGATCAAATCACTGATATTTTTTTTTGTTTTTGTGTTCAATTTCTGTTTCTTCCTTCCCTTTCAATCCTCGCCTACTCGTGCCTTGCATGTTCTGTGGTAACTTGTTTTTCAGTGCACCAACGAGACCCCAAAAAGCTAAGTAATAGAGGGACAACTGAACAGTCTCTATTCCGGGTCCTATGCTGACCCGCCTAACTGTCTAAAGTCAGTTAGCCCAAAGTTCTATAGACGGCATACCGTCCTATAGTTTATAAGCTTCACGACACGATTGCATTGGCCCTTCTTGTGTGTGTGTGTGTGTTGTGTTTTCTCTCGCCTACAGTGAGTCAACATGTCACGCTCATCCAGCCCTGCGGCTCACTGGAGTAGCCTGGAGGCGTGGTTGTCCGCCATGACTACCGGCTGTCTATCCAAAGACTTCGGTGACCCAAAACTCCTGACCCAACAGGAACTGGACGCCAACGTGGACCAAATCATGTCCCAGGACCCCAGGCAGGCCTACAGTTCAAAAGAATGGAGTCGCCTCATCGGGAGTCTCTCTCACTACCTGGTGTCCCAGGCACGTCTGCTGGAGGAGGACAAAGCCCAGCTGGAAAAGGACACCGCTGGACTAAAGACTCAGCTAAAGGAGGCCTGCAAACAAAAGGAGCTGGCACAACAACAACTGGACGAGCTACTTCTGGGAACTGAGGAGGAAACACACCCGGAACTACAACAGGAAGTGGAAAGACTACAACAGGAAGTGGAAAGACTACAGCAGGCCCTGGAGGACCTGCGTCTGGACACGGACAGGACAGTGGAGGCGGAGAAACAGACCACGGCTGCCCTCAATTCCAAGCTGCTACGTGGAGAAGATCTGCTAGCAAGAGCACACACAGAATTAAAGGACAGAGACGCTAGAGTCAAAGCTTGTGAAACATTTTTGCAGAAGGCCCGAGTTGAAATTGACGAGCTCATCCAACAAAGACATGATCTTAAGGACGAGCTGGACATGGTCCACCGTGAACTCAAACATGTGTACGACCTACAAGGTAAGCGGGAGGGGGAGACACACATCACCCCGTCTCTCCTTACCCGCGAACCTGCACTTCACAGCCAAACTCTTAAAGCTAAAGAAGAAGAGGAAAGCCCACGTCCTGACACTATCTCACCTACTGGCCCCGTCCCGGAAAGACGAGCCACCAGTCATCGCACAGCCTCTAAAGAACTGGACAAGCTGGCAAGAAACATCCCTACATTCAACCCAAATCCAGCAGGTGGCAACGACGTGCACTCTTATTTAACCGATATTGAATTTCACTTGCAAACTGTGGACAATGTCACGACTTGGGACAAGTTATATCTCCTTCGGACCACTTCTGGGCGCATCGTGAGAAGTTTCCTGGATCGCCAGCCAGAATCTGTTAAAACGAATTATCCACAATTGCGACAAGCCCTGATCCGTGAATTCTCTGATCCAGAGTCGGACCAAGGCATCCTTGCGGCAATGGACCTCAAACAAGCTCGTCTGGAAACGCCGCAAGCCTACTACGAACGTCTGCGGCTCGCCTACTTCGGACCGAGGAATGAGGCAGTCATGGAAGAGGACGTGAGTTTCAAAACGCTTTTTCTGCGGAATCTCCACCCAAGTCAAAGTGCGCACCTGGGCGTTCTAGTCTGTCCACGTACCCTGTCAATTCAACAGTTACGTGACCTGGCCCACAAAGCGTACGTAAAACAAAAGACTGTGTCTGAAAAACCTGTAAAATACCCCACAGTGTGTGCCGTCTCTGCGCCCGGTCCAGAACTTGCCCTTGAAGGTGCACAGCCTGCCAACTACGAACCCGGCAACAAACAGTCCCGACCGTTCCAAGCCGGCAGAGGACAGCGAAACCGGGGGGGTGTCCGCCCAAGGCCGCAAAATGATCGTTTCGGGGGATCCTGGGACCGGCATCGCTTCCCCCACAACCAAAAAGGCGGAGGCAGCTGGGAAGCCGACCGACACCCCAGAAGGGGCCGACCCCGATCTCCCCGAACCACAAGCCCAGATAAACGGCCAAGGGACCCCTCTCGACATGACAACGGTAAACTCAAGATGGAGCCCACATCCGACAGAAACAGTGCAGCCACGCCCGAAGAAGCAGAACTTCTAAGGGCACTGAGAGAGCTTGTCCAAAAGAAACCTCACAAGGAAGACAAAGATAAACCAGACATCGCATGACTAACCCACAGGCCTGGAACCAATGCTCCTCACGCTGACAGCCCACCTGACACTGTTGTTAAACCCCAGACTGTTGAACTCGCTGTCACATCACAAAATGACAGCTCCACTCACTCCCTCAAGCTGACAGCCCCGCAAAACACTGCTGTCAAACCAAAGACTATCAAACTCGCTGCTGCATCACCAAATGACAGCTCAACTCACTCCCTCCAGCTGACAACAACACTTCCTGCACAAGACTGCAGCAGCTCTCACAACAAAATGCCAGACAGCGCTGTCCTAGTAATCTGCACCAACAACGAGACACTAGAGACCTACCCTCACTGCTTGTCAATCAACACACAAGAGCCCATGCCACAACTCCTGGGCAACCTCATTGAGAGAGGAGTGGCACGAAAACTGTACTTAACCATCACCTTAGAAAAGGAAATGCAGCTCGAAGCCCTGGTGGACACAGGCTCTGACCTAACGCTAATTTCTGCTCAACTATTCAAAAACTCAAGTGTGAAGCGCAAAGACAAAACCGAACTCTTAAATTCCACACTTGCGAGCTGAACGTGCAGTCATACAGCCAGAACGACATCCAGCTAAAGAACTTAGCTCCCATTCACCTGGCAATCGGTCCTATGAGCGTAGTCCACCCTGACTATATTTCCCCTATGAACACTTATCAATTTCTCATAGGCAAGGACCTGCTGGACCGTTTTGAACCCTTGTTGGACTTCAAACATCTACAGATTTGGGCTCAGGTGCGCGAACCCCTCCCCCTCCAGCCGCACAAATCCATTGAGCCAGAATGCCAAGCCACAAGGATCGTGGAAATTCCCTCAGCCAGACATGAGGATGAAATCCCCACAGCTGTTCAGGGTTCAAGTTCGCTACTCTGCACGTTCAGAACAACGCCATACTCCGATAATTACTGCCCCCAGGTAAAAACTACCCTGCAGCTGCAGAACGTAACCGCAACAGACATTATCCTGGCACTATGGGCAGACAACTCAGCTATAAGCTTGTCACTATTCAATGCAATTCTCGAAACGACTCCAGACCTGCCCTACACCTGTAAACGCACCCGTTTCCCTTTGAACCCAGAACCAACCTCATTGACATCTGCCAAAGGGATCTGTGCCTTGAACTTGACATGGAATCACCGGCACTTGACCCATTACTTCCTGATCCTGGAAGACCCAGCTCACGACGTCTACATTGGAGCAGACATCTTGATTCGCCTCAAGGCTCATGTGGACATGTTTAATGAGGTTGTATGGGCTCCATTGATTTCACAGCCACCTGTTCCCATCAGTCATGACAATCTACTGTCAGGTCAGACCATCCCTGAAGTCTGCACCCTCATCAACGAACAAGGAACAGTCGTACCTGCTTACACAAAAGGAGTCGCCGTGCGGCTCAACCTGCGACAGGGCCAAACCCTAAACCACACACTGGCTTTCTTCCAACCTTCACCTGAATGTGTGGAACTCGGACTCACCCTCGAAGCCACACCCCTCACTGAAGTGTCATCTCGGGTAGTCTACATTCTGTTCAACAACTGCACAGCAGCTGACATCAGCATCCCCAAAGCCTACCGACTGGGATGGCTAGTCAGTAATGACTTTCATGACTTTGAACTGATACTACCCGTAATAGGGCCCATTCCACCTGCACTGATACCTGAGGGACATACTGACAATACATTGTTCACAGCACCCTTCCAATTCATTGCCATCACATCTGTCATGTCGGTAGCCAAACACCGTGTGTGCAGAACAGAGCTGACAGAGGATCAACATCTCACAGTGTACACAGTCTCCCACCAGCCCGTCAGTGAAGCTGACGCACCTGCCATGCCGGTTGAAACCAACCCGACTGATGACAAACCAACAGAGGAACCATACCAAGGTTTCGAATCGCAAGTGCAACAAATTCTACAGGATGCTGATGCCCTTCAGGATGATGCAGACCGCCAAACACTAAAACAAGTCCTGTACAAGTTCAAAGAATCATTAGCGAAAGACTCTTTAGACTGTGGTCTGACGGACCTCCACACAGTGCGTATTCCCACTCACCCTGAGGCTCCGCCCACCTTCGTCAAGCAATACAAAATTCCCATCGCCTCACACGAACCTGTGCAGGAAATCATCGAATCCATGCTTGAAAAGAATGTTATCAGGCCATGCAACAGCACCTACTCTGCCCCAATATGGTCTGTTCTCAAACCTAATGGGAAATGGAGGCCCACCATTGACTATCGCAAACTAAATCAACAGGTGCCATTGTCACGATGGCCCATGACTCAGCTGGATCAGGAAATCCCACAAATCAGAGGAGCCACCATCTTCTCTACACTCGATGTGGCCTCTGGATTCTGGACCATTCCAGTACACCCTGACGACCAACACAAGCTGGCATTCACATTTGGCAACCGACAGTACACCTTCAACAGGTGTCCGTTCGGATATGCAAACTCACCAGCTGAATTCAACATATTCCTGAACAAAGCATGCCCAGACGCCAGGATGAGAGGTAACCTGATTTACGTCGACGATGTGCTTATGAAGAGCACGACGGTGGCAGACCACCTAAAAGAAATTGACTATGTTTTAAACCAGTTATCCGCTGCCGGCGCCAAAATAGCCCTCCACAAGGGGCAGTGGTGTAAAAACAAGGTCAATTACGTTGGCTTGCTCATTGGACCACATGGCATTGAACCACAATCAAACCGTATTCATGCCATTCAAAACATCAAGCCTCCCACTAACGTCTCAGAACTTCGAAGCTTTCTAGGAGTTTGCAACTACTCCCGACAGTTCATCGAAAAGTATTCAGACATCGCCAGGCCTCTAACATCTTTATTGAAAAAGGACTGCCCTTTCGTCTGGTCAGATGCTCAAGAACACGCCATGGTAGAACTAAAAAGACATTTATGCAAAGCTCCATGCCTTGCTTACCCTGATCCACAAAAAGAATTCCACCTGGAAGCTGGGTTTTCAAACCAATGTCTCAGTGCTGGCCTATACCAACAACATGACCAAGACAAAAAGGTAGTCGCATATGCCAGCAAGACACTTCTCCCTCCAGAATGTAAATTCTCAGACTGCGAAAAAGCTTTGCTCTGTACAGTGTGGGCAATTCAGCGCTTCTCCAACTACATTGGTGCACAGAAAGTCATCATAGAAACATGCCACCAGCCCGTCATGTTCCTCAATAGCCAGCGAATCCGCGACGGCGTGGTCACCAATTCACGCATTGCTACATGGCTAATGGCTCTCCAAGGACGAAACGTCGAGGCAAGATATGCACAAAACCACAAATCCGCTCTAGGTAACGGCTTGGCGGCCTGTCAAAACTGCTCTGACAACTCTCCTGCTGCAACGCTGAATACACCTGAGCCCCAGCAACCACCACTGACCTGCCACAGGTACTTTGACAAGAATGCGTGCGAAGGCATGCCCACAGCTTACGTCGACGGATGTTCCTACAACAGCGAGGGCATCCTAAAGGCAGGTGCAGGGGTATTGTGGGTGAACGACCACCCATGCCCACCACAACACTTCAAGCTGGGCTCACAATCGTCACAATATGCAGAAATAGCAGCAATTCTCATAACTCTGCAAATCGCAGCATCCCATGACATCAAAGAACTGCTCATCTGCACAGACTCTAACTATGCAAGACTCAGTTTTGTGTGCCATCTCACAACATGGAAGCAAAATGGTTTCACAACCGCCAACAACAAGCCTGTCAAGCATCAACACCTGTTCCAAGAATGTGTCAACATCACTTCAACACATGACATTACCGTGTACTGGAAGAAGGTGAAAGGACATTCTAAACTCCCAGGTCAGGACAAAGACCTAAACGACCACACAGATGCACTAGCAAAAACAGGTGCCCTACACGGTGAACCGTGGTCTTCCCCAATACCCACGCCCACCCCCAAGGTAGCAGTGCTAACCCGAAGCAAGAAACCATCACCTGCTACTGCACCTGCTTCGCAGATGCTGTCACTGACCCCACAAATTTCCAACAACGACCTCGCAGAAATGCAAGCCTCAGACACTGCCATAAAAACTATGATTCTCCACCTCAAAGACCCCTCCCCCAACCCAATCGCCCCATCTGACATCACTGATAACTCAGATCTCAGACACTTACACAACAGCAGACACATGCTGCGTGTGCGGGACGACATTTTATGGTTTGTCACCGATGACACCACTTCGCCCAAGCTCGTTGTGCCCCGATGTCAAAGGGGGGAGATGATAAACCACGCCCACAACGCACCATACGCTGGGCACCACGGTACCAGAGCCACGTATGAGACACTTAGACAAGTGGCATACTGGCCAGGTATGCAGCAGGATGTGGCAGAGTATGTGAGAGAATGCCTGGTCTGTTGTCAGTTTCACCCAACAAACCTGACTCACAGAGCCCCGTTGCAACGCAGAGGAATCACATTTCCCTGGTCAGATCTCCAAATTGATTGGGTGGGACCGCTGCCCAGATCGAGCAGAGGTAACAAATACTTTCTCACGGTGGTGTGTCAGTTTACCAAGTGGGTAGAGTGTCTGCCAGCACCTAACGACACTGCCCAAACAACGACATATCTCCTGATGAACCATATCTTCTCCCGATTTGGCCTACCGCTCAGAGTCAATTCTGACCGAGGAACTCATTTCACCGCAGAGATCATGCAAAAGATCTGGAGAACTCTAGGGGTACAAGCTAAACTTCACATCAGTCACCATCCGATCTCATCCGGACAGGTAGAAAGGTCTAACCGAACGGTGGTCGCCATGTTGAGAAAATATGTGTCGGCTAACCAGAAAGACTGGGATGTGAAACTTCCCCTGGTGCTGATGGCTATCCGAGCCACACCGCAGGAATCCACCAGAGTGGCTCCATTTGAACTCATGACTGGGCGGCAAATGACCCTGCCCTTACACCTGTTGTACCAACCAGGAGACAACAACCTCGTCACCGCCTATACTACGTCCCAATATCTGGACGAGCTCCATAGACACTTGAAAACAACTTTCGCTTTCGCTCAGCAACACCTGAAAACCAGCGCTGACGGCCAGAAAGCATACTATGATCGAAAGGCATCCCACCAAGAACTCAGTGTGGGCGACAAAGTCCTGTACTACAGTTTCGCCTTGCCACCCAAGCAACTGTCAAAAAAGTTTCTGCCTCACTGGACTGGACCACATGAAATTGTGAACAAACTCTCTCCTGTAGCATACCAGATCCAGCTTAAACGGGGACCAAGAGAACCCGTTCTCAAATGGGTCCACCGAAATCAAATTAGAAGATATGTGGCCCGTAGTAGGGACAGACAAGAAGAGGCCAATACAAACTAAACTCAACCAAAGCATGTGGATTCAAGTCCCACGAGGAGCCATCCTCCACCTAGATGACCTGGCCTTGTACCACCTCCCAAGTGAAGAGTACCAAGCCGAGCTAGAAATTCCGTCTTTCTTCAAGAACCGCAATTTCACTCTAGATCCCGAACTGGAAGATTGGATTGCAAAAGGGGGGCCACAAGTCATCGACATAGCTCCCCTGGACTCAGCCCTCCAAGCATTGTCTCGACTACCCATCCTGAACACTTCACCTGTGGTGCAAACATGGACAGCCGCTGATACCGCACTATGCATTACCAGCATCCTCGGACACGCCCTAGCTTTGGGTTTTGACATTCTGACATTCCAAAGCACTCTCATTTACGACACCTCTGTTGTCTTGAGATTGCTCTGCGCAAGACGTGCAGCCCAAATGGCGCCGAAGAATGGTGTAAATCACTGATTACCTCTCTGGAAACACAGATCTCTTAATTCTAGATCAACAAAGACCGTCTGTTTATGGCTTGGAGAGCCTAACGCTGACAAATGAGAGCGATCCCGAAAGCACCCCCCCCCCCTAGGGAGTCTCTCGAACACTGATTTACACGTAGACACTAATTAACTCTTCACAACAATAAAACAGTGTTGTAAGACCAGATGCCCAAAACATGTGGTCTCTGCTGAGTACATCAATTCAAGGAGTCAAACGAACGCACACGAACAGAATTCACTTCCTGGAGTCTCTTTGACAGTTCTGCCATTCATGGACTTGCATGCACAGAAAAGAGTGAAGAATACAAATATATGGATAAAGCATACTGTAAAAATTTGGTCCACAATACAGAAAAAGTTTAGAGGAGTAATCACCTTATCACGTGCAATACCCATTACAGGTAACCCAGATTTCATTCCTTCTATATGGGATAGTGCCTTTAATAGGTGGGAAGAAAATGGTTTAAAGATAATAAATCAAATTTTTGATGGGGAAACCATAAGATCTTGTTCTCAATTATGTGACAAGTTTACACTGAGATCGAATGATCTCTTTAGATATTTACAATTACGTCACTATATTACAACTCATAAACATTGGGACATAATTAAAACATCTCCAACAAATGTTGAAAAATATTTTATCAATATTATTGAACACAATCTACCTACTAAAAACCATATAGCACATATCTATGGGAAGTTAATGCAGGATCGATCCGATGACACGTTTCATATCAAAAGGAATTGGGAACTAGAGTTAAATACTGTCATAGAGGATGAGATGTGGACAGATATATGTGCTGGCTGTCATAAGGGTATCAGCAGTCAAATGTGGAAGGAATTTGATTGGAAAATGAAAATGAGATTCTTTAGAGTTCCACTGGTGGTTGCCAAATTTGACAGTACTTCGCCATTATCACAATGCTGGAGAGATTGTGGGATGGTGGGGGACTATGTGTATATATTCTGGGAATGTCCCAAAATACAAGGGTATTGGCAGGGGGTTAAAAGGGAAATCGATAAAGTTTTAGAAAGAGATATTCCAATGCACCCAGAATTTTTTTTGCTTGAAGGTTTCCCTTCAGATCAGTTCAGTAAATCCCATTTGTTTGTATTGCATATATTGTTAATGTCAGCTAATAAGATAATCACTGTGAACTGGATGAAGGTGCGTGAACCCACTGTGACAGAATGGACACATAGACTGAAACAGATATACATGTTTGAGAAAATGACAGCAGACTTGCAGTTGAAATCGGAAATTTTTCGACGGAAGTGGGCACTAATTGAAAAATTAGTTTGAAGTAAATATCTTATATATATTAATGTTTGAACTATGCAGACAATGCACTGGTATGTGATGTATTATCTGAAGTGCTGTCAAGGACTTTTGTATTTATTTTAACTTGTTGTTTTTTTTTTATTTTATTTTTTTTATGTAAATGAAAAGTTCAATAAAAACACAGTTAAAAAAAAAAAAAAAACGAACGCACACACATAACCCTCACCCCGCAGCGCCGGGGACAAGAGTTCAGCGTGCGGTTGTGAACTTTCAAGACACATTCACACACACACACACACACACACACACAGAAACACACGCAGGCCCCACCACGTGTTACCCAAAATCCTTGTATAAAATATTTTAAATGTATTTTCTTGATGTGTATGATCCCCTGTCCCAAATATTATGCCTATGTAGTTTATTGGCCTGTAATCACTCTGTGGTGCCCACAATTACAAGAAATTATGTACCTCCTTGATTTTAGATCTTAGAACTGTCATTCACGGTATTGCCGTGTTCCACAAACCCCAACGATGTTGAATCTTTAACACAAAATATCAGAGAATGCATTGTTTATTGAATACCAGTGTTATTAAAGTTATGGACGAATTCATCGTTTCAAAACCCCGCGGAAAGGGGGCGTATAGACCTCGAAACGTCAGGAGGTGGGCCCGATACGTTGTTAAAGACGATTGGCCCACGTACGTGAGGGAGGCGTGAGTTTAGCCCTTTAAAATTTCGCGCCCCTCTCCTCTCAGTGCAGTCCGCCAGAGAGAGAAAGACGACACGCCTCCTTCCCTCAAGGAAGCTTCGCTCGCTTTTATTTTCCTTTTTATTTTCCTTTATTTCCAAGTCTTTTCTTAGAAATACTATTACTTAAGTTGATAGTCTTCTGAAACCAACCCACGAAACCAACTTAAGGCTAAGATAATCTTTGCTGAGTCTTCGCTCGCTTCAAGTCGCCATAGCAACTAGAACGCTGTGACCACGTGATCCAGGTGCCTTTATCCAACACAGACGAACACACACAGAAGGCCGATCTTCCAAACAGAGTAACGTAGATCTTTTAAATTTGCAATCTGAAGGAAATGCTATTTAAAGTTGTCTAAATATTACTAAGAAACGTTGGGGTTTTGTGGTGAATGACTAAAACTGTTTCTATCTCTCTCTCTAAATTCTCTTTCACACACATACTCTCACCCACGTGTGCCGAGACAAACACACTACCACGTGCTCACGGAGCCGCCGGCAAACCCACCTCTCCTTACAAACGCTATCCTCTCAACATCTCACACGCACACCTAAAATCATTCTTATCTCCACTATTAGTTTCCTCTCGCTGATTCTCTCTCTCTCTCTCTCTCTCTCTCTCTCTCTCTCTCTCTCTCTCTCTCTCTCTCTCTCTCTCCCAATCTCTCTCCCTTCCTCTCTCTCAAACCTTTTTATTTTGTTGTATTTCTGTATTACGATCGTTATATTGCCTGTTTTGTTTAGGCATTTTTACTCCTGCGTGATTTAAAGTAATTGTGTAATCGCTAGCTTGTTTAAATAAACTTTGTTAAATCATTTGAATTAAGTTTGCCTGTTTTGTTTCAAATTCTGAGTCCCTGAGGAGTGCAGATTTTACCTTATAAGCTCTACGATTGGTTTTATTCTTAAAAGAAACCTAAAATTGTCTAAAACACGAAGATAATTATCTTCTTTGTGGCCACAAGAAAGTGTTATCTATCAGTGTTAAAGACGCCCGATTTCTGTTCATAAATTATACATTCTGTCCGCCGGACGGCCCGTCTGCATGATAAATGAACATTCTTCAACTTCTACCTCAAATTCCCCCTAATTGAGTAAATTCCACCCGTCTCTATCAGTGATTATTACAAGTAATTGTGTAATCGCTGATATAAGGCGAGGTTTTGACCTATTCCCTATTTTGAATAAATTAATTTATGGAAGCAACAGATGCATATTCACATTGATGAATATTACCGCTAATTTGAGCTAATTAATTCCCCAACACAAAGTCATTGTTGTTACAGTACTCTATAAAACCCCTTTCCCTTTTCTCGGTTAGAATGATTGGAGCAGCCGTAAACTACACAAAACATGGGCATTTTTTCGGACGGCAGATCCTCAGCTACTTCACTTCCTGCCCTCCATCTGAATTCCGTGCTCTCGCGAAGCAGCAATGTGACGTCACGTGAAACCAACTTATTCCAGAGACCGATGGGAAAAGAGAATAAAGTACTAGAAGACACCGGAAAGGTACGCAGGTTGCTATGATTGTGCTGCCTCCCACGTGTGACATTTAATTTACACGTGTTAGTAATAGTAGGGATTTGAAAACACATGTCTGTCACAAACAGACAGATGATGAGAAGAAAAGTTGTGTAGAAGAGAAAGGAAACAGCAAGAAAATAATACTCTAGTGCCTTGTCGGTGTCCTTGCTCGGCTTCACACGAGGGCTGCCGCGGTATACTACTTGCTTTATACTCACCTGAAATGTCGTTATTGAATACAGCTGGACATGCCTCACTAGCAAAACTGTTTACCTCATGAAGTTACTGTCTCCTCCTGTTGCTTGAATGCTTCTTTCTAATAAGTGCTACAAA
Source organism: Leuciscus leuciscus (assembly GCF_965113295.1). Lineage (NCBI taxonomy): Eukaryota > Metazoa > Chordata > Actinopteri > Cypriniformes > Leuciscidae > Leuciscus > Leuciscus leuciscus. The sequence goes on along the minus strand of NC_138747.1, from coordinate 20,133,573 downwards.
ACACACTGTATTAATAGCGTGAGCTGGCTTAAGCCACGCCTCACTAGTGAAACTGTTTACCTCGTGACTAAACGTGAACAAACAAGATTTCACCAACGAGATTTCAACTTGTGAGCACATAACAAACACTGTTTCCTAGTAACTACAACTGCACTTAAGGTTTTAACGGTATTACTACTCTTACCGATACTGCTTATCGATCTGGTACTTTAACGGTATTCTTATCGGTTCTTCTTCTTTTCTTTTTTCTTTTCTTTTTTTTAAATAAGAACATAATTAACGTTGCTTTATATTTTGAAATTAAAAATAAATATCTATAGAAAAAGAAAAAGCAATGCTTTAACAAAACGAATAAAATATCTATTTGTTATGCAGAAGTGTGTAGGCTTTTTTGTGTTTTATATTAAGATAGGACACAATAAGCAAAAACAAAGTACAAACACATGGTCAATAAAAATAAAAAAGTATATACAATAAAACAAAGATACAAATTATATACACAGTGCTTTAATTTCAGGAAGTTCTACTATTCAGGTAAGTAATATGGTCTAAAAAGAAATCTAATAAAGTATTAAAATGTATAATAACACTGCAAAGTTTATCATGGATAGATTAAAGCTTATTAAAGCCAAATTTATTCATTCAAGAGCTGTGAGTGATTTTCTCTTTTCTTTTTGTTGTTTGATTCACATTAATGGCACAATCGTCAGCAGGTTATTAGACTGCTGCCCCTTTAACAGGCTACTGATGCACCATATTTTGTCCCAACTATTTACATCCATTTAAGACATAACTGTGATTAAGTGAATGTCCAAGCCGTTAATTTTGACATATTTTTGTGTATATTTGATCGTTTAGATGCACACACAAAGCCCAAAGTATAATTTGCTCAGGGTTGCCACCTTTTGAGATTAGCTTGGAGTGAGAATTATGGAAAGGAAAAGGGAAACATTTTCGACTAATTTTAAAAGAAAACCAATATAACCCTAGGTATTTATTTGATACAGTGATTCAATTAATAAGAAATAAATCATAAACAGCCATAACTATGAATTTCTACACTTACAAGATACTATCAGAGAGAAAATTATAATCATGCAACCATCTGCTACAGTATTGCATGATACAGTGCACTATAAATCATGAATTGCTATAGGAAAGAAAGAATAGTCTTGTAAAGGACTTGTAAAAGTCATCTAAATCAACAACATAAAAAATCACAACTTGATCCCAGATAATTAGTAAACAACAGACCAATCTCGAATCACCCTTTTCTGTCAAAAGTGCATTATTTGTAATGTTTTATAATAAACTACACCTGCTTAGCATTTCTCATTTAAGCATTTCTCATCATTTATTGTTATAAAAATACCCAGAGCCACATGAAAAACATATACAGAACATATATCGTCGTAATCATATATTTATTTGGCTTCATGTTTCATCTGCTGTAACGTTTCTCTCAGTTGTTTATGTGCGGAACCATGCGGAACTCAGAACGAGGAAATGAACACAACGTCATCAATCGGAAGTCATGCATCGTGATTGAAGCACTTGTGAAGTCAGTCCAATGGCGTATAGGCAGTTGATGTCTTGGCAGGAAGCTATAAAGCGCACCTCCCTCCTCGGAGGCGCCCCACGTCTCTTTCGGCGCTCCAGATGATGATGCCATGTCCATCGCAGCATCATGAGGTCCTCGGGAAGTGAGGATTCGGCTGTGCTGCCGCCCTCGGGCGTGCCAGCATTGCCCGAGTCTGATCCCGAGCTGACGGCCATGCTTTCCCGGGCCGCCGCGAGCATTGGGTTAGAGTGGAACCCTCCACCCTGTCCTCAGCGCTCGCGGTTGGACGATTTGTTTTTGGGTGCGGCCGCTGATCAACGTCAGCGTCCAACCCCAATACCTTTCTACCCAGAAGTGCATGAGGAGGTCTCGAGGTCCTGGAAGGCACCACTGTCTTCCCGCGATCGCTCGATGGCCTTCTCCGCCTTTCCTCCCCTCAACGGGGCTGCTGCCAAGGGGTACACTGGGGTTCCCCTGGTTGAACATTCTGTTGCGATGCAACTGTGTCCTCAGAGCGCTTCTTCTCGGGGCGATCCTAATCACCCATCCAAGGCCTGTAGGTTTTCGTCCACTCTCGTGGCGAAGTCCTACAGAGCCGCGGGACAGGCAGCCGCCTCACTGCATGCAATGGCCATTCTGCAGGTCTACCAGGCCCAGATGCTCAAGGACATGCACGAGGGAAGGACTGACGCAGGGCTCTTCGATGAGCTGTGTGCCGCCACTGACCTCGCTCTCCGGGCGACGAAAGTGACCGCACGCTCCCTGGGTTAGGTGATGGCCACTAACGTGGTCCAGGAGCGACATCTTTGGCTGAACCTGGCCGATATGCGGGATGCCGAGCGGACCCGGTTTCTCGTCACCCCCATGTCCCAGGCTGGCCTCTTCGGCAGTGCGGTTGAGGACTTCGCCCAACAGTTCTCAACCGCTCAGAAGCAGACTGAGGCGATAAAGCACATCCTGCCCGATGGCCCGCTGCTGCCTCCACCCAGCCGTCAGCACAGGTTCCTCAGTCTGCTCGCCGCTGAGGGTGCCCTCCCGCACAGCCCCAGCAGCAGCCTCTACCCGGGCCGCGTCGTGGAGGAAGCCGCAGGAAGGCGCCCCCGCCCTCTCCAGCCCCGCGATGCCCCTATCATGAGAGTGGAGGTTCCTACCCTACTGGCGAAAAATGCGATCGAGACTGTCCCTCCAGCCGAAATGAGGTCCGGGTTCTACAGCCCCTACTTCATTGTCCCGAAGAAATCCGGTGGGTTACCGCCAATCCTGGACCTGCGCGTCTTGAACCGCTCCCTTCACAGGCTGCCGTTCAAGATGCTCACGGCCAAACGCATTTTCGAATGTGTGCGTCCACAAGATTGGTTTGCAGCGATCGACCTGAAGGACGCCTACTTCCATGTCTCCATTTTACCTCGACACAGACCATTCCTGCGGTTTGATTTCGAGGGGCGGGCATACCAGTGCGCGGTTCTTCTATTCGACTAGCCCTGTCTCCTCGCTTCTTCACAAAGGTCGTCGAGGCAGCCCTTGTTCCTCTATGGGAACACAGGGTTCGTATCCTGAACTGTCTCGACGACTGGCTGATCCTAGCTCACTCTCGAGACCAGGTTTGTGAACACAGGGACCTAGTGCTCCGGCACCTAGCTCGTCTGGGCCTTTGGGTCAACTGGGAGAAGAGCAAAGCGAAATGAGCGAGCACGCGCAGTCACTGCTGACTTGCCTCCGTCAATTCGAGGGCAAGAGTGTGGTTTCACTGAAACTATTTCAGAGGCTCCTGGGGCATATGGCATCCGCAGCCACAGCAACACCGCTCGGATTGCTTCATATGGGACCGCTTCAGCACTGGCTTCGCGATCGAGTCCCGAGGTGGGCATGTCAACACGGCACGTTCCGAGTACTAGTGACTTAGAACGAGTTTCCAGGCATGTTGTTGTATCGACAGATGCCTCCACCACGGGCTGGGGCGCCATGTGCAATGGACATGCTGCCGCGGGCTCCTGGACAGGACCCCAGCGCCTTTGGCATGTCAATTGCCTCGAGTTGCTGGCTGTACGTCTCGCCCTGCACCACTTCCATGCGTTGCTCAAGGGTCAGCACGTACTAGTCCGATCAGACAATAACGAACAGTAGTGTACATCAACCGACAAGGAGATCTACGCTCCCGCCGTATGTCGCAACTCGCCCGCCACCTCCTCCTATGGAGTCAGAAACATCTGAGATCGCTTTGAGCCATTTATATTCCGGGAGACCTGAACTGTGCAGCCGTCGAGCTCTCAACGGCTTCGGCCTCTCCCCGGAGAATGGAGACTCCATCCCCGGTCAGTTCAGCTGATTTGGGATCAGTTCAGGGACGCAGGTAGATCTGTTTGCCTCCCATGACTCGTCCCACTGCAACCTGTTTTATTCCCTGACCGAGGGCATGCTCGGCACGGATGCACTGGCGCACAACTGGCTGCGGGGCCTACGCAAGTATGCGTTTCCCCCAGTGAGCCTTCTTGTACAGACCCTGTACAAGATCAGGGAGGACAAGGAGTAGGTCATTTTGGTTGCGCCACACTGGCCCACCCGGACCTGGTTCTCCGAACTTGTACTCATTGCGACAGCACCTCCCTGGCTAATTCCCCTGAGGAAGGGCCTTCTTTCTAAGGGGGACGGGGAACCCTATGGCACCCTCATCCCGATCTTTGGAACCTCCACGTGTGGCTCCTGGACGGGACGAGGCAGGTTTGAGGTACCATCACTTGAGGTAGTCAAGTGATGACTACCATCACTTCCGCTAGAGCATCGTCCACGAGACATGCCTATGCGTTAAAGTGGAACCTCTTCGTCAACTGGTGTTCTTCTCACCGAGAAGACCCCCGGAGATGCCCGATCAGTGTCATGCTTTCCTTCCTGCAAGATGGGTTGGAGCGAAGGCTGTCTCCCTCCACCCTGAATGTGTATGTTTCCACTATCGCCGCACATCACGATGCAGTTGAAAGTAAGTCTCTAGGAAAGCACGACCTGATCATCAGGTTCCTGAGAGGAGCGAGGAGACTGAATCCTCCTCTCCCTCCTCTTGTTCCCTCTTGGGACCTCTCAGTGGTGTTAACTACCCTGCAGAGTGCTCCCTTTTAGCCTCTGCAATCAGTGGAGCTTAACCCCCTGAGGTCTACGGTATCGCCGGCGATACCAGCTCGCTTTTTTTTTATTAGTGTAAAAGAAACTCATAAATACTCTGTTGACTTTGATTTTCCATAGGAGTTTCATACATCAATCGATTCTGTTAAATGTGTATTATTTTTGTGTATACTCACAATAAAAACAAAGTGTTGTGCTTTTTGCCAAATAAAGAAAAATAAACACGAAGCGAGTTCTGCCTTCTCTCTGCCAGTGTAGTCCATTCTGAAACGCGTCCGAAAATTAACAATAACTCAGCGAATACTCAGTCAAACAGACATACAGACACACAGGCATGAAGATTGAATTCTCTTCTTTTAAATGAAGTAATTTATATAAAAAAAACTATTATTCTCATCTTGTGAAATCTGTATTAAAAGAGAGCGATTCCAGTCGAGCTCATCTCATCTCATTACGTTATAATCGGCCCCGCCCACGGAGAGCGCGCGCTATTCAAACGCAAATGGCTGAGGCAATCCTGTGAATGCCCCCATCAGCTAGAGAAAACACACAAGTTTATTTAGATCATTGTTTACACCGTCTTGCAGCGCTGTGAGGAATAATACTAATGGAAAATGTCCCTCAGAAGTGCGGGTATATCGAGGAGCGAGCTGAGGAATACAAGTAAGTTTTTTCCTTCTCACGTGAATTTCTTCACGTGGGTTTCTGTTTATGAATGAATAAACGGCATGAATGCGCGCTGTTTACCACAGCTGGCAAAGACACGTGTGTGAATGAATGATGATGTTTTAGCAAACTGTATTGCTATACTGAGATAAGTAAACATCGACTGAATGTTGAAATAAAATGTAGGCTATTTGTATAAGCAACGTATTAAACTGCAAATTAACAATATGCCCTAATATTTCATGAAAACAACGTTACAGTCAGACGAAATATGAAAGACAACATTTTGTTGACCAGATTTGGGTACAGTTTTTACTGTAGAATATACTGCCACATCAAATAAGCTTTTGTTTAGCCATTTCTATATATAAAATACTATTTTTGTCAAAAATAAAGTCATCAACTAAGATGTTAGCTGTTCCAATGTTGGTTATATTCAAACTAATGAATACATAGATAAAATGTAGGGCCTATAATCTTTTTTTTTTACAAAGAAAGAGTACACTTGAAATATTGTTGAAATTGTAATTATTGTTGTAATTGTAACCGTTTTAATAAAATAGCAAAACATATTTACAAGATAGATGTAAGCAAAATCTTAAATGGTCAATATAAGTCTTCTTCTAAATATATCTTTTGTCCTTGCATTGTGGCTCAGTCAGTGTCACACCTGAGTGAATGGCTAATTATGCAGAGTGGGTGTATTCTAAGGTGTAAACCACTCCTCGTTCACGCCCCCTCGCATATTGGCTTTCCAAGCAAAACCTGTTTTACATCAATTTAAATCAATGTATGGTTTTATGTGAACGATAAAGCAAGACTATTTTCACATAATTTTGAAGAAAAAACTATAGGCGACGACATCCATAAGTCAAAAGTCTTATTGCCACATATTTAGTATGTGTTTTGTGGCCTTATTTCAAACATTTTAATTTTTAGTTTTTTCGATAACCACGCATAAACATTATTCTCTCAAAAATGAAAACATGTACATACATGTGGCTCACATATTATTGTAGTCCTGTTTGTGCTATATAGAGTGAATTTACACCTTTGCCATTAATATGTTTATAAGCAACTGAAAAAAGCACAAATGTCAGAGCATGTCAGAACACCCCCAGGGCCCAAAAAAACGCTCAGACTCCAGAGGGTTAAGTTCCTGTCAATGAAGACAGCGCTCCTGGTTGCACTGGCCTCCATTAAGAGGGTAGGGGACCTGCAGGCATTCTCCGTTGACGAAGCGTGCCTGGAATTCGGGCCAACTAATTCTCACGTGATCCTGAGACCCCGGCCTGGATATGTGCCCAAGGTTCCCACCACACCCTTTCGAGAACAGGTGGTGAACTTGCAAGCGCTGCCCTCGGAGGAGGCAGACCCAGCCTCGGCACTGCTCTGTCCAGTACGCTCCCTCCGTGCTTACGTAGTCAGAACACAGTGTTTCAGGACCTCAGACCAGCTCTTTGTCTGTTATGGTGGGAAGCTGAAGGGAAAGGCTCTCTCCAAGCAAAGGTAGTCTCACTGGATAGTGGATGCCATTGCTTTGGCATACCAGCAGCAAGGTCGATCGTGCCCCCTTGGTGTGATGGCCCGCTCCACCCGGAGTGTGGCCTCCTCTTGGGCTCTAGCGCATGGCGCCTCGCTAACAGACATCTGCAGAGATGCAGGCTGGGTGACACCCAACACATTCGCGAGATTCTGCAATCTCCGAGTGGAGCCAGTTTCTTCTCATGTACTCGCTTCAACCAGCCGGAACTAGATTCTGCTCAGGTGTCTTCGCTTGCTCGCCATTCCTCACCACGGACGGGATACATGCAATATTTTCCTCAAGTGAGCCTAATAAGCCCTGAGTTTCCTCCAGCGCTATTGACATCAACGCCAGAATTATGTCACTGGCAGCTTTCGCATTGGCCAGGTGCCTCCATGTGCATGGTTCCCCCTCTGGGCGACCCCCACATGTGTATTTCCACTGTAAGCCTCTCTTAGCATGTGTCTTTCCCTCGGCAAGCCACCTTGCCAACCCTGGGGTTGAAATATTCCACCTGCGGCTGGACACCCCTGTGATTCTCCATATGCAGCCCCCTCCGGGTCATATGTGTATTCTATGTCATATGTATTGAGCCTTCGGGCTGGCACTGATTGCATATTTCCACTGAGATATGCTTCCAAGTGTACCTTCGTATTCCTGTGATAAGTAGGAGTCCTTCGTCCGTGCCAGTCTCACGACAGGGAGCTCAGACTACCGCAGGGCACTGGAAGACAGCCGAGAGGTGGCGTGATTAGACTGGAACCCCCATTTCGTCGTCACTGACGCAACTCGTCAGTGACGACTACAGCTTTCCTGTAGCTCAGTGGTAAGAGCATTGCGTTAACAACGCAAGGTTGTGGGTTCGATCCCAGGGGATTGCACATACCTATGTATAAATGTATAGGATAATGCATTGTAAGTCGCTTTGGATAAAAACGTCTGCCAAATGCATAAATGTAAATGTAAATGTAAAACTCGTAGTGACCACGAAAGGGAACGTCTCGGTTACGTATGTAACCCTTGTTCCCTGAGTAGGGAACGGAGGTTACAGTCGTAAACGAGGCGTTCCCTTTCAAGGGAACCCGTGCTGCGTCCAGATTGACGCTATGTGAACGTCTTCACCAGGGCTATTCAACTAGCTTCATTCGAGGGCCTAATTATCAAATCGAAAAGTTGAGGTTTGGGGGTTTAGCTTATTTATTGAAACATTATTTATTGAAACATAACAGTTTAAACAAGCTAAAATAAACCTAAAAAAATATTGTATTTACTTAGAGATGTTGTACCCAACAGTATGCAGATATATAAGACCATAATTAATAAAACCTTGATAATTTACAGCTGTGTACAACTATTTTCCTTGGAACAAATAAATTAATTACACAAGCTCATAGCTATTGATAAGAAATAATAATTATTTTATTTATAATTGTTATGCTTAAATGAAAATATTCTGACAACGGCCATGAGACTTGAGACTTGACAACCACATGCTACTCACTCCCACTGTCTAAAAAATGCCTAAACACAGGTTAGAAACTATACCCACCTTCACAAAGAAACTGACATAATTTCATAACAAAAATGAATTTTAGCCTATATTCCTCTACCCACCTAATAAATCTAATGCAATATAAATGACTATAACAAAGTATTCAATATAAATATTCCACATTTCTGCTCAAACCATGGTAAATTACTACAGTACATTCATGTTAAATGTTTGTAAGGTAATTAGAGATTTAAAGTCTTCTAATTTCGTTCATGGCACAATGTTTATCCTGCTTTCCTCATCAGTCTTGTTGGGAATTTTTAGGCTATACTATAGTTAAATAATCATTTAAATCAATACAAGTTAAATCATCGAGTGATTTGTAACAGAGAGGTGTCTGTAGAATTGAAACGCTTCCCACTGGTTGTCGCAACGCTGTTTAATAATAGTGTCTGGGACTGCGAGTAAACACAACTCTGTACTGGGCCGTGCTGAAACAATTAGTTAAACAACAGAAAACAGCGTGATTTGTTCTCTATTTGTTGTTACTGACCGAGAAACTGCTTCAGATAATTCAGTGACAGAGCAGTCCGAACGAATCCGAATAGTTTCAGACCGTTATGCAAGCACCTTTAGAAAGAATCAAACCAAAAGAATGATTAATTCACAAATGATTGGTATAGCTGGTTCAGTTGACAGAAACACACATAATAACTGCTGAAATAGCAATTCGCAGTCGGAGCGCGTATCACACTAAATTAGCCACACTGCCAGGAAAAGAGGAGGAGGGAGGTTGGGGTGCCCTCGGGCCAAATGGAGATGATTGGCGGGCCGGATTTGGCCTGCGGGCCGCCAGTTGAATAGCTCTGGTCCATACCAACAATGCCATAGTGACCAGTGCCTGTCTTGTGTGAAATCAGGCGTGCACAACAAAAGCCCTATTCGGACGGGACTAGTTCAACATGGAGAGGTGGGGTAAAGTAATTATTACCAGAGCTTCTCAGTGATTTAGATTTTAGTCCTGTCCGAATGTGCCATCTCAGTAATCATTGTGGACAATGTCAGTAAAGATTACAGTGACTTTCACCTTCTGTAAAAAGGTCCGGAAAAATTACCTCAGGTAATACTAATCCTGTGCGAATAGACCCTCTGTAAATATGTGCGTAAATATTCCATCATTTCCTGTTTAAAAATGTTTTTTCAAGTATGGAGGCAGATTCAGTTGCATTCTAGACGCTGGGACAAGTCTGTGGCAAAACTCAAGTGTTTTACACATACCATTCAGATCAAAAAGAAGATCGAACGCACTTGTTAGAGGCACGAAACATCTTTTAGCATTAGGTACGTGCCTATTACCAACATAATCAAATCTGAAGTTAATTAATACATCGTTCGACCGGACATAACTGTTTTATAAATATAAATACATAGACACTGACTGGCCTAGCTTTATCTTGCTCACGGCTGTGAGGATCGAACCGATAAGAGCAGGAGATAGACGTACCTGCATTGTCGTCGAATCCCACACCACACCTTAAAAAGTGGTCCTCTGTAATGGAGAAAGCACACTTTTCTTTGTGTTCATACTTTCATGTAGGGAGGAAGACATCTCAATGCCGAGCCGCCGTCTGCTCCACATTGAGCTAAAGTACGGGGTGACAAGACTAGGCCGAAAGGAAGAACCCAATACTGGTATGCTTTGCCCCCAAAAGCAACCTGAGGAATTTCCTGAGTTGAGGAAAGATGGAATATGGCGGTATGTGTCCTAAAGATCTACAGTGACAAACCAGTCCTCGGAACTGATTGTGTCACGATTCACCTCAGCACACATTTCTAGAATTGGACGCAACCCTGCATCCTTCTTAGGAACGAGAAAATACCAGCTATAAACCCGATCTTTCTGTTGGGGTAAGGAACACCCCCTCCCCTGGAAAAGCCTTTACCACTTTTTCCACAACCAGAGCCTGCTCGGGGCCTACCACTGTGGACAAGTTCCCCCCTGTGCGCAGGACCCATTGAGATATATTTAGCAGTAGTTTCACGCTGCTAAAAATCTACTAAGGGAACCAGTCCAAGAGAGAGTCTTTAATGTTACTAGAGCGACCAATTCGGTACCCTGAAGTGGATAACCGTCAGAGAACAGCCGAATTGATTGCTCTCTGACCAATCAGTTGAGGGGGGCGAGCATCCAAGTGCCGCTACATTTCTGGGTGGACACTGAGATATGGGCTTGCCGGAGACCGCTGCGCCCCGAAGCACACGAGGTGGTGGGGTTGGCAGAACGGTCCCCTGAGGGCACTGAAGGGAAATGGGCATGTATAGTGAGGTGTTAACTACTTTCCCCGGGTGGGGATTGCCCTTAGAGGCCTGACGTCACTGGTGTCCAAGCCTTCTTGGAGATAATGACGGTCCTCAGATCAGTCTTACCTCGGAAAGACTTCGGCTGAGAGCGCCACCCCCGACCCCCAGTTTTTTTGTGGGGGCTCAGGAGCTGATGCTTTGCTTCTCTTGAGAGATGTTTGGCAGAACATCTGAAAGATATTTGGCAGAAGTTCTCACGCTGCCAAAAAATCTACTAAGGGAACCAGTCTCTCCCAGGGAAATAGGCAACATATAGTGAGGTGTTAACCACTTTCCCCCGGAGGCTAAGAGAACCAGTCTCTCGAGACTGGTCTCTGGTATTACTCAGAAACCTCTTACGTCAGAACCTCTTCGTCGAAGCCTTTTTTCGAGATAATGACGGTCCTCAGATCTGTCTTACCGCAAGACGACTTCAGCTGAGACTGCTAAAGGAACCAGCCTCTCGAGACTGGTATCTAGCCTAGCCCGAGAAGCCAATCCGGTGCCCTGAAACGGATGACCGGCAGGAAACAACCGAACTGACCCCTCTAATTGCATTGCAATATTTATCAGTTTTCACAAGTAGTTAACATTGAGAGCAGTGATAGTAAAAACGTGCTAAAAGTTTACAAGAGACTTCCACATGTAATACTAGCTATTTCAAATGCAAAGCTGTTAGCCAATCGCAGCAGTGGGAGTTTACACTGAAGTCTCTCAGCAGACACGCCCCTTCAAACAGAGCGTTCAGATCAGAGGGCTTAAATCAGGCTAGGAAAAATACCTTTAATTTCTAAATAATTACCTTTTTTTAAGTAAAAATCATACTATCATTATAAGTGCACCCCAGGAAACATTATGAAACAATAAAACAATGCAGTTCATGACCCCTTCAAGTTACCCTTCTCATGAGTACTTTGCTCAGTGTTTTATGTGCCTTGACAACATACATTGTGTTTTTTTTTTATTTGCTTTTAATTTTTTTAATTTTTTTTGAGTTGCTCACAGATCTTCTTTATTAACTTTTTTTTTTATGCCTTTTGGATTGGCATTTGTTGTGTCCTATCAATAACTGTTAGTGAACACTGAGGGCGCTAGAGTGCACCGTGAGGAGGGGTGGACGTGATGTGTAGGTTGAAGAAGTGAGAATAAAGTTGGAAGTAGTGCAATACATGTCTCTCGGCTTGTACTTAATACATCCTTTACAAAACACCACATTTTGGCGACGAGGATGGCTATTAATGTGCCTTTACCTACACAGTTCATGCCTTGCCCAGGCGAACCTGCTGTTCCCTTCCCTACATGGCTAAAAATGTTCGAGAACTATATGTTAGTAATCGATGCCAACGGGGAGAAGTGGCCCGAGGCAAGAAAGTGTGCTGTTCTTCTCCATGCACTTGGCACCGAGGGACAAAGATTGTTCTACGCACTACCAGATACAGGTACTACATATGCTATTGCAGTGGATGGACTTAGAAATCACTTCGTTCCTAAAGTAAATGTGATTGCGGAACGTCACAAATTTCGCCAGAGGGCACAGCGACCAGATGAGTCGATAAATCAGTCTCTAGCCTCATTGCGAGAATTGGCTGCACTGTGTGAGTTTGGTGATATGGAGGAGCAAATGCTTCGAGATCAACTGATAGAGCATGTTGCCAATACACGCGTACGAGACAGACTTTTGTTAGAAGCGGATCTGACGCTGGCTAAAGCTACTTCGCTGGCTCTGCAGATTGAGGCGGGGCTACGGAATGCGGGCGTTCTCTCCGACAGTGCTGCGAATGCCGCCTCAACGGCGACTACCACCGCGGCTGCGTCGGTGAGGGCCATACATAAACAGCAAAGGAAGGCCCGCCAAAAAGAACAAAAGACACCTCCTTCATCAATGGCGCCAGCGCATACAACTAGTCACCGCTCATGCTACCGTTGTGGATCTACCAGCCACCTAGCAAATAAACCTTCATTCCCTGCTGCTAAAGTGACGTGCAACTCATGTGGAAAAGTGGGACATTTTTCCAAAATGTGTCGATCCGGACAAAAGGAGGTGCGTGAAATCGTGATAAACGAACTGACTGTGCTTTATATGACTGATACTGTGCAAGATAAAATTCTATGTACTGTGCAAGTGAATGCAAATGGTCATTGTCATGACGTTGAGCTAATAGTAGACACAGGTTCATCAGTCTCTATTATTCCAGAGAGCACTTATCAGACCCTTTTTCCTACATGTGAACTTTCTGAGCCTACAGTGAACCTGTTTACATATTCAAGAGAGAAAATACCTGTTAAAGGGTGTATGAAGGCCACAGTTAATCATGATGGGCATTCTACTACAGGCTCATTCATAGTGGTAAAGTCAGGCACTGCTCTATTAGGGCTAGATCTAGTTGTGGCATTGCACATGTGTATTGAGGGCACAAAAGTTGTTACAGCTGACAGCTCGGATGGTCCTATTGCATTGAGGGCACCTAATGTACCAAGCACAGTACCACAGATTGCACCTGAGGCCCAGGTACATGAGATTGGCTGTGCAAAGGGATTTGTGCACAAAATTCAACCCAAACCAGAGGCTGTGCCAATACAACAAAAACTCAGAAGACTTCCCTTCTCGGTGAGGCAGGCCGTGAGTGATGAGCTCAAAGACCTACAGGAAAAGGGCGTCATATAATGCATTGATGCATCTCCATGGGTCTCTCCGATAGTGGTGACACAGAGAAAAGATGGGGGAAAACTGCGCGTGTGTGTTGACCTCAGGGAACCTAATAAAGCCATTGTCAGTGACTGTTACCTGTTCCCACACATGGACGAGCTATTCTCTGAACTGAGAGGAGCCACAGTCTTTTCTACCATTGACCTGGCTTCTGCTTACCACCAAATGTTACTGCATCCAGACAGCCGTGATTTGACTGCATTTATCACACATGATGGTCTTTTCCGTTTCTGCCGGGTCCCATTTGGCCTTGCTTCAGCTCCATCAGCCTTTCAGAAGATGATGACGACCATACTAGCAGGCATACCAGGAGTACAGGCATACCTGGATGATGTGATTTGCTACGGAACCACTCAACAGCAGCATGATGCCAACCTACAGAGGGTGCTGCATGCCTTGAACGAGGCAGGACTTAAGCTAAACATGCAGAAGTGCAAACTCAACCAGACTTCTTTGCAGTTCCTAGGCCACACCATATCCAAAGAAGGGCTTCACCCAGATCAAGATCAGATCAAAGCTGTGGCCAATGCACCTGCTCCACATGACGCATCCTCCCTGCGATCCTTCTTGGGTCTGGCATCATGGTACAGTACATTTATTCCTGATTTTTCTACTGTTGTTGAACCGCTACGTCAAACACTCAGGGAGTCTACAGAACGGCAGTTTAACTGGACTGCTGAGGCTGAGCATAGTTTTACGGACATTAACCCTCTGAGGTCGAGAAACGCGCCCCCGCGTTTTGCTGGATTTCTTTCACATAGCAGCAACATAAACTTAAATTACTCCGTCATTTATGGTTATACAGAAAAAATAAATATAAAAAAATAATCTGTGATATTTCTACTTTTGTATGTGTCCACTTACAATCAAATCAAAACATTGTGCTTTTGTAAAATAAAGAAAATAAACAGGGTGTGCGTTCTGCCTCTCCGTCGCGGTGAACTTTTTTTTCTTGAGCACGTCTATAAACTGAAACAAAACTCAACGAATACTTCTCACACATTTATGAGCCATTTACCTTTATAAACATTTAAGTGTGTACTTTTAAATGATCGGATTCAAACTGAAAACAAATATTCTCTGTTTAAGTAATTTGTATAAAACCAACAGGATGTCCAGTATCTCAAACGCTTGCTAATTACTTTTTAATTCGACGCGCCCACTCGCGCAAAAGAGATTCACATGCAAATCTCCACATGGGACGCGAACGCCCTCGTTACCTCAAACACAAAACACCAAAACACTTCACAAGTCTCTGCTTTTCGTCGAGTTTGGAAGACACGTCTGAGCTTACATTGGATTTACCCCCAGAAGAAGAAGAACGCGATTTGAAGACAAGAAAGATGTAAGGTAAGAAATTCTTACTTATTAGTTTATGGTATTGTTGCATAAACTTCACATTGCAGTTTAACTGTTGCTAGATACTGTATATGGTGAATAGTATACTATTTAGACCCGTGTTTCCTGATAAATACTGTTTGTGGATATCTGCTCAAACATAGATATGTATAACCATAATGTTTAATATTTTGGAGCGCGATGGCGTTTGAATGTATCATATTTTGGAGCGCGCTGTGGGTTTTAATGTATCATATTTTGGAGCGCGATTGCATTTGAAAGGAAAAATGCACCAAACATTAGGCTTTATGTTTTTACTATTATCTCATTTCATATCATCATAACGAATGGAAACATTTGAAGTAACATATGATAATCAATATATTTTTCTCTAGCGTAGTTGTTCTTGAAATCTTTTGGAAGATTTAATTTATTGTTATTATTATTTTATGCAGCACTGCGTAGCCTATGCCTACAAGGCACAACAAACCTGGTGTTCATTATATGTTGTTGGAAACGTGTGTGTGTGTGTGTATTCTGTGAATTTTAAAAATAAATTTTAACCAGAAAAATCTAAAATCTATTCCCAAAATCGTGCAGCCCTATAGTTTCTCTTGATATCATTATGTTCACAGTTTTTTCTTTTTTTTTTTCTTTCAGGGACCAGATGCAACTGAGTCCTGCTGACTTCAACATTCACATGAGTCTCTGTACATGAACATGGTAAAGTGAAAATCAAACACCTTGGAAATTAAAGGTATGTACAATGTTTTTAGGAATGGCACAAAGGTCTCTGTCTTTGGATCATTGTTTTCAATGTGCTCTTTTGTCATTTGTATTTTTGGATTGTGTTGTGCTGTAAATACATCCAAACAATCTAAAAGCCATTCTTTTTTAAATCTCCTCATTCTTTGTGCAAGGTTGCTCTGAATGACAGGGCCTGATCGCTCCTAATAGGGCAGTTAGGGTAGTGTCTTTGTCTTTCTCAGGTGTTAAAAGCTTACATATTCATGAGATGATCACGCCTCTTCGCATATGGCTTTGTCACACAAAACACGTCTTAGAAATTTTAAATCAATATATTGTCTTATCTGAATGAGCAGTCAGGGTGATTTTCACATAGTTTTGGAGCAAATATTCTAGGCTATGTCATACAATTTTCAAAAGTCTTGTGAAGAAATAATCAGTATGGGTTTCATGGCCTTATTTCAGTGAGAATTTTTTTTTGTATTTTCACAAATCACGCATAAATGTCATTATCTCAAAACTACAAACTTTTACATACATGCTGCTGATATATTATTGTAGCAGAGTTTGTGCTGAATACAGTGTAATCAGACTTTAGCCATGAAAATGTCACTAGTAACAGAAAAAAACACAAATGTCAGAGCATGTCAGAACACCTCCATGGCCCAGAAAACAGCTCAGACCTCAGAGGGTTAAGAGACTGATCGTTGGTAGCCCTGCCCTAGCACTATACGACCCTGAACTGCCTATATATGTTACTACAGACGCCTCTGATTATGGGCTAGGGGGTGTACTTAGCCAAATTCAGTCAGATAACACAGAGAGAGTCGTGGCGTTTGCATCCAGAACATTTTCTCCGGCTGAAAGGAAAAATTCCACTGTGGAACATGAAGCACTGGCATGCGTTTGGGCAGTAGAAAGGTGGAGAACATATCTATGGGGACATCATTTTGTGTTACGCAGAGATCATCAAGCACTTACTACCCTGCTCACATCCAGGGGTACTGGCCGTGCTGGACTGCGGATTGCGAGGTGGTCTGCAAGACTACTTTGTTTTACATATGATGTTGCTTACCGCCCTGGGAAACTGAATGTGACAGCCGACTACCTGTCCAGGCTTCCACTGCCTACCACAGGAGAAGCGGAGGTGGAACCGGACATAGTAGCAACCGTTTTCATGGAGTCTTTACATGCCATATCCTTGTCGGAGTTCACCGCCGCATGTGACACGTGTCCCGAATTGACTCAATTGCGACAGCAAATACAGAAAGGCTGGCCAAAATGCAGAAAGAATGTAACAAACGAGCTGGCTTCATACTTCAATGTATGAGACGAACTGGCTGTAGACAAAGCACTTGTCATGAGAGGTACTGACCGTTTGATCGTGCCTAAATCACTGAGATCCAAAGTGGTAGACCTGGCACATGAGGGGCACCAGGGAGTGGTGCGCACTAAACAGAGACTGTGAGAACTGTATTGGTGGCCACAAATGGACAAATATGTACAGAGTAAGATAGCTTCATGTGTGTCATGCCAATACAATGACAAAACAGTGAAGATTGCACCTGCACCACTTACATCCGTCGAACTGCCAGATGGACCGTGGGAAAAGGTGGCCATTGACATAACCGGTCCTTTCGAGCGTGCTACATGGGACTGTCATTATACCATCACTCTCACAGACTACTACAGCAAATGGCCAGAAGTAGCATTCGCCTCTACAGTCACAACAGAGGTGATTACCCATTTTATAGCTACAGTGTTCAGTCGTGAAGGAAATCCGACCTATCTGGTCTCTGACAATGGATGTCAATTTACTTCCCATGAATTTGCAACCTTTCTGAGAGAGAGAGAGATAAAGCATCTGTGCTCCAGCGTCTACTACCCAAGAGCCAATGGAGCGATTGAGAGATTTAATCGGGTATTAAAAGAGTGTCTCCAGACGGCAGAAAGAGCACACAAGCCGTGGAAACAAGCAGTGACAGTGTTCTTACAGATTTACCGTGCTACACCGCACGCTACTACAGGAGCTACTCCATTTGAGTTGTTGAGAAATAGGAAGATGCGCACAAAACTGAACATCATTCCTGTTTCACACAAAATTACATCACACAAGCAAGACAAAGAAACTGTGGGAAAAAAATCAACAAAACAGCAAGAAGTACACAGACAGAAAGCGAGGAGCAAAAGTGCCCACCTTCCAAGTGAACGATGCTGTGCGAGTCCGGAGACCGGAACATGTCTACAAGGGGTCATCCAAATACACAGAACCTCTGACAGTCGTAAAGAAGGTTGGACCAAGTACTTACCTACTCAGCGATGGTCGGAAATGGAATGCTTCAAAGCTGGCGCGTTTCTCAAAGGAGGCTCTAGCTTGCATCAGTGAGAACAATGAGACTACACTGGATGGTCTCACTGTGACCGAGAATGTGCATGTTGGGCAAGAACCAGGCCCTAGACGCACCCCCAGAGTCCGAAACCCACCTCAGTGGTTAAAAGACTTTGAGAGATGAATACCAACGTGTGAACTGTAAAAAAAAAAAAAAAAAAATGAAAATAAAAAACTCATACTGTTCTATTATGTGAGAAACTGTCATACTGTTTTGAGGTCTTAGTTCATAATAGCTAAGAAAAGAATAACCTAATTTCATGTTAAATTTAAATTTAGGTTTCCAGGTACTATCCTTAACCCCCTGAGGTCGGCTGTCGCGCCGGCGCGATAGGCTAGTTTTTTGCCTTATCAGTGCAACAGAGACGAAAAATACTCTGTTGATTTTGATCTTACATACTTGTGTTTTACATCACTCGATCCTGTTAAGTGTGTATTATTTTTGTGTATACTCACAATAAAAACAAAGTGTTGTGCTTTTTGCCAAATAAAGAAAAATAAACATGACTGTAACTCAGCGAATTCTCAGTCAAACAGGCATACAGACACACAGGCATGAAGCTTGAATTCTCTTCTTTTAAATGAAGTAATTTTTATATAAAAAAAATATTCTCAGTTTATGTAATATGTATGAAAAGAGAGAGATGTCAGTCGTTCTCATCTCAGCTCCTTAAGTTTTAATGTGACTCCGCCCACGAGCGCGCGCTATTCAAACGCAAATAATCTGAGGTGATCCAGGCAAACCCGTGAACGCCCACATCAGCTGGATGACACACACAGCGAGTTCACTTTCAGACTCATGTACTTTACGACGCTGTGAGGAATAATACTATCTTGATAATAATCCTGGAAAATTTACCTCAGAAGTGCTGGAAGTTTCATTTCGAGGAGCAAAGGGATCCGGCTGAGGAATAGGTCAGTTCTATATCTGCTTTGTTCTAATCGCAAGTGTCTGTACACGCTGAATGAATGAACGCATAGATGCGTGCTGTTATGTAGCTACAGCTGGCAAAAAGACTGTTTAAATATGAATCGTGTTTCTATGTATGAATGAATGAACGCACAGATGCGCGCTGTTATGTAGCTACAGCTGGCAAAAATACTGTTTAAAAATGAATCGCGTTTCTGTGTGTGAATGAATGAACAGCTTTTACCAAACTCTATTGCTATACTGAGATGACTAAAAATCGGATAGATTATAAAGTTTTTACTGTAAAATACTGCCACAACAAATAAGCTTATAATGTTGCCAATTTCTGCTCATATGAATTGAATTACGTATGATAAAATGTATACTTTAGTTTTTACAATGAAAGATTACACTGGAAATATTGTTACAATTTTAATTGTTGTTGTAATTGAATAGAATAGAATGAATAGAATGAGGCATTTATATAGCGCTTTCCTATGTACTACTGTACACCCAAAGCGCTTTACAATCATATCAGGGGATCTCTCCTCAACCACCACCAGTGTGCAGCATCCACTTGGATGATGTGACGGCAGCCACAGTACAACGGCGCCAGTGCGCTCACCACACACCAGCTATAGGTGGAGAGAGGAGAGAGAGTGATAGAGCCATTTCAATGTAAGGGGATTATTAGGAGGCCATGATTTGTAAGGGCCAACGGGTGGAATGTGGCCAGGACACCAGGGTTACACCCCTAATTACACAGGTAATTGTGTAACCTTTTTAATAAAATAGCACAAAAAAAAAAAATATATATATATATATATGTATATATATAATATAGTATATATATATATATATATATATATATATATATATATATATATAATATATATATATATATATATATATATATATATATATATATATATATATGTATATATATATATATATACATACAAGGATAGATGCAAACAAAATCTTAAAAGGTCAATATAAGCCTTCTCTTTAAATAATTTTATTATGCTTTATTAGTGACACATTTGGGTAGAGAATATATTCCAAATCTGAAAATACAGTATGAGAATTAACTGCACAATTACTAGAAATGTTTACCTTGGATATTATACAATTTGCAAGCACAATTTGTGGAAAAAACAACAACAACTGTGAACCAATTATATATATATATATTGTCCTTGCATTCTTTCTTGTGGCTCAGTCACACACCTGAATGAAAGGCTCATTACGTATGCAGCCTCATTATGCGGGGGCCCATTGTCTCCTCAGGTGTGAATCACGCCCACCCGCATATTGGCTTTCCAAACAAAAAGTGTCTTACAAAATTTAAATCAATGTATTGTTTTATGTGAATGATTAGGCAGGATGATTTTCACATCATTTTGAAGAAAAAACTCTAGGCGACAAAATGCATTATTCAGAAGTCTTATGGACACATATTTAGTATGTGTTTTGTGGCCTTATTTCAGAAACTTTCATTTTTAGTTTTTTCAATAACCATGCATAAACATTATTCTATCAAAAATACAAACATGTACATACATGTTGCTCACATATTATGGTAGCCCTGTTTTTGCTAAATAGAGTGTAATTACACCTTTGCCATTAATATGTTTATAAGCAACTGAAAAAAGCACAAATGTAAGAGCATGTCAGAACATCTCAAGGACCCCAAAAACACCTTAGACCCCAGAGGGTTAATGTAAGGGTTATTTTACAGCGGTTGCGGATACCATGTTTAAGTAACTAATTCCTTAAGAAAAGGGGAAATGTTGTGTCCTATTAATAACTGTTAGTGAACACTGAGGACGCTAGAGTGCACCGTGAGGAGGGGTGGACGTGATGTGTAGGTTGAAGAAGTGAGAATAAAGTTGGAAGTAGTGCAACACATGTCTCTCGGCTTGTACTTAATATATCCTTTACAAAACACCACAGCATTGTGAACTTTTGAGATCTGCCTGCTGGAACTATTCCTCTTCATTTTTGTGTTGACTCTTGAGAAACATTTTTTTTATACGTTCTGGATTTACTTTGTGGACTTTTGGGATTAAATTTTTTGGAACTGTTGTCAAACTTTTTGGAGTTGATCTTTTTCCTTTTGGACTTTGGACTTGAAATCAAATTAGTTAATCAAATTAAAGATCTGAAATCTTTTCCCCAGAACTGTCTTCTGGTTTATCTGCATTTGGGTTCAGCTTTTTGACTGTTCAAGTTTTCACTCTAGTCCTATCCCTGTGTTTCTGACAGAAACACTGAGCCAGACATGGACCCAGCAGATTCGTCCCATGCACAGGATCTCCGTGGGGCAGTTGCTCGTTACGAGGCTGCCTTAGTCCAACATGAGACCTTGATGACAAGACACGATAGCCTGCTGTCTGACATTCTCACATCTCTTCAAGAGATTTTTCTGCCAGCTGATCCTGCCATGACTCCAGCCCAGTACCTGGAGTCGGGTTACCTCCTAACCCAAGCCTCTTATCTGAACCCCGGCTCCCTCCATCTCAACGATTTGCAAGAGACCCTAGTGTCTGCAACTGCTTCCTGACACAGTGTGAAAGCCTAACCCTAACCCTTTTGAGTTACAACCATCATCCTTTCCTTCAGAAAGGGCTAAGATAGCCTATATTATCACCCTTCTCTCTGGAAGAGCCCTGTCTTGGCCCACAGTCCCATCTCTACCAGTTAGTCTCCTGTCCCGAGCTTTCGGGAAAAGGTTTGTCCTGTGCAGACAGGGAAGAGCTATGATGGGAGTTACCCAAATCTCTCCCCTAACCGACACTGGCCTGCTCCTTCCGTTTATACTCTCCTGGGGCAATGAAATACATTCTCTGCAGGTTTGAGTGGATTTTGGTGCGACTGGAAATTTTATGGATATTTCCTTAGACAAGAAGCTAAGCCTTCCCTCTGAGTCCCTTTTGGCTCCACTGGTTGTTACTGCTCTGGATGGGCGACCTCTGGCCCATGGAGAAATCATTCATTAAACACTCACACTACGTCTCTCCATTCTGCAATGTCAAGAGGAGATATCTATCCATCTCATCCAGTCTTCTGCTTTCCCTGTAATCCTGGGCTACCCCTGGCTTCTTTGGCACAACCCCCATATCGACTGGTCCACCAACTCTATCCTTGGGTGCATGCATCTTCTCGAGTTCCCCAGATGCTTCTCCACAGTCCCAAGAACCCCTTGACCTCTCTTGAGTGCCGCCCGTATATCATCCTAATGAGGAGGTCTTCAGCAAACGCAGAGCCACCGTGTTACCCCCTCATCGGCCCTATGATTGTGCCATCGATCTGCTTCCAGGCACTATGCCCCCAAGAGGCCGTATTTTTTCACTATCTCCTTCCGAGCGGGCAGCTCTTGACAACGGTGAGTATGTCTTCCGTGTACCACCCAGAGTCTAATGGATAAACTAAGAGACTGAACCAGGACCTAGAGACCACACTGAGGTGCATGGCAACAAACAACCTAACATCCTGAGCATCTTTTTAAATTTGGGCAGAGTATGCCTATAACCAGGGGTGCACATATTCAATAATATTGTAATCAGTAATTGAATAATCAAACGTAAAATAAGACTATAATCTTCTCTGTATAAATTAAATATAATTAATGTAATTAATAAAATGTATCTGTGTTAAAGCTATAAAAGTGATTTTCTCTTTCTCTTTTGTTGTTTAATTAACATTGGGTCAACAAACAGCTGCGGGTATATTAGGCTGCTATCATTTTAAGACAAGGGATCTTACGCATAGCGGAAGCTCTGTGTGTGCGCACAAAACAGCGTGAGAGTTCCAGTCTTGTTATTGCGACTTAAAAACACATACAAATGATAAACGTTCACTCCATGATGGGTAAACTTTGCAATTAATCCGCAAATCGCATGTGTTCCGAACCGAAACCGATCAACTAAGATCCCTATACGTGCATTGCATCGCACATCCTGTGATGTGACTATTTTGCAGATACGCACATCGCAATATCAATGCTAAAACGTTATATCGTACTGCCCTAATCATGATTGCTATATTAACAGAGATAGAGAAAATTCCTACTCCTTTAAGTAAACGTGTCCGTGTCCCCAAAAATGTTGGTACTCAAAAGCGCTTCCCTTCACGTTTTCTGGTGCGCATTGTTCATTTTTACCACGCATGTGCAACCCCTGCTTATAACACTCAGCGTTCCTCAGCAACCGGCATGTCTCCTTTTGAGTGCCAGTTCGGGTTTACTGTCAGGGTTATAGACTTATTTTTGGCCACTAGAGGTCGCCATTGTTGGTTTTCAGTCTCTGTCATTATGTCATATTGATGTCACCTGTGCCTTGTTTCCTGTTTGTGTATTTCAGACACCCTTCTCATGATTACTTTGCTCAGTGTTTCACGTGCCATGACCATGTCTAGGTCATTCTAGATCTTCTCTGTGAACTTTTTTTTTTGAATGCCTTTTGGATTGGCATTGTGGAATTTTGAGATCTGCCTGCTAGAACTTTTCCTCTTTATTTTTTCTGTTGACTTTCAAGAACATTTTTGTATACCTTTTTGGATTTTCTTTTTGGAACTGTTGTCAAACTTTTTGGAAGTTTTTGGAGTTGACTTTTTGGATTTTTCTTGTGAAAGTTTGGACTTGTCTTTCATCAAATTAAAGATCTGAAATCTTTTCCCCAGAACTGTCATCTGGTTTATCTGCATTTGGGTTCAGCTTTTTGACTGTTCAAGGTGGGCAAGGAAGTGGCGAAGGGATGGCAAGAGGAGCAGGTGAATGGACAGGTACAGAAGGCAGCGTAGGAATGGTGACAAACGGACGAAGACAAAAGCCCCAGCGGCGATGATGGATGATGCCCACTGACACTGATCCAGAGCACACAGCCTCCCTCCAGTCTAGTCCAGAGGTGTCTGGAAGGTCAACAGGATGGTGATAGTTTGCTCTGATACAGAACAATGACTTCAGGGTTTCATCATTGTAGGGGCAGGTAATGGTGATAAGGCAAAACCTCTCCACGAAATCAAGTAAATTGTGGCTAATCTGAGCCACAGCAGCAAACTTTGTTGCATATTCCATTTTAGGTCAGTTGTTCTGTCACGATGACTGACGACTGTATATAAAAATTTCAACAAGGTTTATTAAACACAAAGGGCAATAAGGTGTAACAACGTGCATGAGCCACAACACCTGACAATGAACTCAAAAGACAGCAGAACTTAAATACAAACTCAAACAAGATAATCAGTCAAACAAAGTTGATAACAAAGAACTAATAATGACTGTAACCATGGTAACTAAAGAGTGGTGGGAAATTCCAATAAAGGAACACATGTGACTAATGAAAACAAACTAAGTCCATGAAAACTAAAACCAATTGAACATAAGCGTGAGAGTTAAAGTGTTAGTATTTTTGGAAATTTATTTCCGTTACATTGTTGCATTTTTAATGGAAAGTTAAGTTATTTTGTGTCACATATTATTTTTTTAAAGAAAGTTTACTTGAATTACTTTTGCATTACATGATAAATTTTTTATAAAGAAAGTTAAGTTATTTTTATGTTCCATTGTTCATTTCTATGAAAAGGTTATTTACTGTTGGTTTTCTCACAGACATTACTTATCAAATTGACTATTTAATAAAGTGATTCACAATTCTTTATTTGAACATTATCGGATTATGTAACATGCATTACTTGCAATACTTTAGCCCCAACACTTTCATAGAGAAGTGAAGATATGTGTCTATGATTTAAACAAGATATATTCAATCTAAATTGTTGATTAGTACTCTCTCTTCCATTAAAGGAGCAGGCACATACCACTTCTTGTTGCACTGTAGATTCATGCAATTGAAAATTAAACTCCTTTCCATTTGCCTTCATAGTTTTTATTGTTCTTGTTTTCTCATTCTTTACAAGATATGCTTTAAAGAACATAAACTTAATTTCATAAACAACATTTTCACTGGCCTGTTTCTATCTCCTCTCCATCAGGACTTAAGCCCCAGCAGTAAGCTGTTACATCGCATCCTGTTTGCCACATTAATTTCCTGCGCTTAACAATATTTTTGCATAATTAACAGGAGTGAGCCAATCTGCTGCTCATTGATTCCTCTTCTTTCTCTCTTCCTCTCAGAAACACACACACTCAAAAGAGGGTGAAAGTCTGGCTTGCTTTATTAATGAGGACCATCTGTGCAGAGGCACAGTAAAGGAGCAAAAGAGAGAGGGAAAAGAAAGTGGAGAGGGAGAGAAGAGGAAAGGAGAGAGTGTTGAGAGGGAGGCGAAAGAGCTCGAAAGAGTTGCGGGTCTAAATTGAATATGATCAAGATCCTGGGTGAGTGTGAGGATTCAAAAGATTGCGCGAAAACAAGGAAAACTTTTTCCCATGAAAATTACTAATGTGCGCTAAAGAAGTAAATAGGGTTTTAATCATGCATACTAATAAGAATAAATATTTTCTGCACTTTTAGGTCAGTAATGAAATGAGAAATGAGCTTCAAGCTGGAGAACATGATCATTAGGTTTAATACAAATTTGTGCAGTTCAAACAGCTTAAGTGCTGTCACCCTCGGTTTTACCAACAAAGCTTAAGCCTAGCCCTAGACTAGGATGTGTTTTAGCATTTTTAACTGAAAGTAACTTGAATATACTTAAAATAAACTGCCATTGTTTTGTCAGTGCCAGTAATGTTTTTTCTTTCTTTTTTTTTTTTCTCTCAGGCATGTGTATAAAAGCTACTTAAATGTCCTAATTGAACTAAGGCCTAATCCTGGCTTAATCTAAGCCCTGTCTGTGGAACCGGGCCTATACTTTTTCCTAATTGAGTAAACAAGATTAACTTTTTACCCACATTTTTATGCTGATACAATCTTTTTTTTTTTATATATTTTTTATTCAAAAAAAGGTCCCTACTGTATCTTCTTATAGCATAGTGCTCAGATCATCAATTTCATTCAGATAGTTAGAAATGTCATGAAGCTTGATTTATATTTTTTATACATTCATATTTTAATGTAAATGAACTGCTAAATCTTTTAATCATTAAGGTAATGCATTATTGATTAAATATATTATAAAGTGTTACCCAATTATCTTTTCTTCTTTAATTTGTGTATTTATTAGTGCTGCTCTGCTTCTTTCTCTCTGAGGTTTTCAATTGGAAACAGTTAGCTGATAACAAATTCATTCGTCATTCACCTATACAATCAATGTTCAGCAGCTAGAGGAATTAATCATTGTTCATGAAACCAAGGAAAGTTAATTAGACAACCTACTGCAGGTTTGACCCAAACAAATCCATAGTGGTTTTATATAATCAACATGGAGACATCTGTTTGCTAATGCACGACTATGATTCTTTTGAACTGAACGGAGTTATGTTTACATAGTCCCTCTCTTACTAACGGCACATCCAGCAGTCTGAATAATCATTTCCTCTCTGCAAATATATTCAATAATGACTGGCCCCATTTAAAACTTTTTACACATTCTCTGATCTATTTTATTGTATAGAGCACCAAATAAAATACTCTTAAAAAATATATTACAATACTGTATGTGTAATGTTTCACAATCACTGTAAGAACTTACTTCTACTTGAAATTTTGTTACATTCTCTGATTTTTTTGAGTGTGTAATATATATATATATATATATATATACAATATAATATATATATATATATATATATATATATATATATATATATATACATACATACATATATATAGCGCAGCAAATTAATGCATTATGTCACTGGGCCATTGTAAAAGCATGTTTAGATGAGATATTTCAGCAAATCTGGTGTAAAAAAATAAAATTATAAATCCATCATAACAATCAAGCCCAAGTTAAAGTCCTACTAACTGTCACCACAGTAATTTACAAAAACCTGAAGATATAAGTGGGCCGGGGAATTCCAGTCTAATGGACGGTCTCGGAGGGACCACAACTCTAAGCATGGAGGTTTCTCGTTGGCTTAGCCTACTGGTTAATGAGCTCAGTTTAGAGATGCACGAAAAACATTATGAGCTTCCACAGGGAAATACCCCACAACCCGATATCAGTTTCAGGATTTTTAAAAAGAATAGCTCTTTTTACGTGACACATAATGTTTATATGTAATACAAAAATACCTCAGAAATGAACTGAAATGCGAACGAACTGAAAAACACACATGCAAAAAACATGCAAATAAAACATCCTTTGTACACCCATGAATGCTCTGTGAACACAAAACGCTGAAGATCACGACCCTTAAATCACAAAGCACAGAATGGGGTGAAAAACATGAAATGTCCTCCAGAGATGCTGTAATTGCCTGTTCCTCTTTTGCAATAATCCAATTACCTTTTATATCTGATTATATTTGGAAAGTATTATGTTATGTTTTTTGAAAAGGGCAAACTGGCCATGCTATCAAAGTCACAGGACACGTAATTATATCATACCACTGGGTCACCATTGTAGGCTGCGGGTGGCTCGGACAGGAGAGGAGGAAGATTTTGTGTCCCTGAAAGCCAAACCACAGGCCCCATCCACACATTTTAAGAGCTGTAATTAACCAAGGTCACCTCTGCAACGATGGAAGTTTATCAGCCTCTGCTAATACAAAGGTCGAAAACCAATTTTGTGATAATTATGCTTTCTTTCCCAAAACTGCTGGTCTACTGGTGTGAGTAAAGCAAATAATCTGCATAGTGATCTTTCGTTTCTTTTGTAGCGTCCCAGTACCCAAACACTGTGGGATTGGTGGGTGGGTTATGGAGATGCTCTTTTTTAAATTATTATAATTATTTAATACACATCTAGATATGGTATTTTACAAGAAAGGACACAACATACTGAGATCCAACAAGACGACAATCTAACTAATAGTCCAACTTTACATTAGGTGTATTTTAATTATGCACTATGTATAAAACTGAAAACACAAAAAAGTGCAATTGCTGTCTTAACCAATAGGTTATGATAAATAATGAAGATATGTAATATAATAAATAATCAATTATAACGATTATGAAGTTAAATAATGTAATTTTCCCTCACTCTGAGGCTGCAGGCGGAGCTATGGGCTCATCATATGGAGGAGGAATTGGCTCCCAGCAGGTTCACGGTGTAGCCAAGCCACTGAGAGGAGGCTGAGGTGGTAATGAGGGGCTGATGGGAGACAGTGACAACTGGGTGGCAGGATTGGTTGAGGACTGAAGAACAGACTGCAGGGACAAACAGATTCTCAGGATAAATAAATCATGA